>NC_069499.1:1052831324-1052928824 GCF_027579735.1 Bombina bombina | reverse complement strand
TAATCACACCCTGCTCGACTGGATTCTCTCCACTTCTCCGACCGAATCCAGGAGGTAAGTGTTCTCCCTAACAATTTCAGTGACCACTGCTTAGTGTACTGCGTGCGCAAAATAAAGGCAACTAAATCCTCTCCCAAGGTTAAAATCACCAGGTCCTTCAAAAAATGTAATCTTCGATCATTTCTAAATGACATCAAGAACCTCGCCTGGCACAGATTAAACCTAATCCCAGATCTAGACTCTGCAGTTGAATTCTTTCAGTCTGAACTCCTACAAGTTTGGAATTTACTTGCCCCACTGCGTAAGGTGAGAGTAAAAGGAGCACACTTGAATTGGATCACAGCTGACCTCATTCAAATAAATGTACAAGTCTCGGAATTCATTGTGGTCAAAGTTCAAGCATACTGGCTCTATGAATGATCACCGTGTATATAGACAATGGCGAAATATATGCACTAAACAAACAAATTTGTCCAAGGCCCAATATTTCTGTGAAAATCTGAACAATAACATATTAAATCCTAGAAAGTTTTGGAAACTCATAAATAACTTACAAAATCCACCAATCCACTCCCAACCCTGCAGCTCCCTTAGAAGCAGCAAATGCCTTTAATAGTTATTTTGTCGGATGCTCCACCACCCTGATTGACAAACTTATAAATGACACGCATCCTGAAACTACAAATGTGGATCAGGCCCCACTAAATCAGCAAAGACCCAATATAGAGAAGTTCAATTTTAGACCTGTACCCATCAATGTCTTTAAGAAACACCATAATAATCTAAAAATCAAAAACCAGTCTGGACCTGATCAAATCCCAGCAATGCTGTTAAAGCTCAGTGTGCCGGTAATTGCTAAACCTGTCACAACCCTAATTAACGAGTCCTTGGTGTCTGGATACATACCCAAACTTTGTAAAACTGCAAGAGTAGTGCCTATCCATAAAAGTGGGGAGTTAACCTTGGTTTTCTAACTATCGCCCTATATCATTGCTCCCAGTATTGTCAAAAATCTTAGAAAAATGCGTCCATATGCAACTATGTATTACCAACAATCTAACTATCTGACCCCTGATCAATCAGGTTTTCGCTCAAATCACTCCACTACAACTGCCCTCCTAAAAGTTTGCAACGACATCCAAACTGGCATGGAACAAGGAGACCTAACTGTAGCAATTTTCCTTGATTTTGAAAAGGCCTTTGACACAGTAGACCACAACATACTACTGCTCAAACTAAAAAACTCTGGTATTGCTGATCGTTCGTTAACCTGGTTTCAATCATATGTATTGGATCGATCACAATATGTCTCTATTTCTGACAGCGACTCCCTCCCTCTCCCAGTCACGTGTGGTGTTCCCTAAGGTTCCATTCTTGGCCCCCTACTATTCACATTATTTATAAATAATCTGCCTAATGTCTGCACATCCTCAACTGTACACATGTACGCAGATGATACAGTAATCTATGCAAACAATTCCAATCTGCCGCAGCTTGAAGCAGTGCTCCAAGACCAGTTCACAGAGGTAGAAAAGTGGATCTCAAAAAACAAACTCTTCCTAAACACTGACAAAACTGTCACAATGATCTTTGGAACGGGACCTAAATTACAGAAATTACAAAATTCCCATCTATGCATCAAAACAAAATCCAATTGCACACTGACCGCAGTCCACTCTTTCAAATACTTGGGTATGTTGTTAGACCCCAATCTATCTTTTGGCCTCCACATAGAAAAACTTGCATCTAAACTTTATCCAAAACTAGGTGCCCTGTACAGAAACAAATCTTGCCTCAGCCCTATAGTAAAGGAAAAGATTGTACAGCAAATGTGGATGCCTATCATGGATTACAGGGACGTAGTATGTGCACCTGCACCGCAAACTCACCTTAATAAACGTAATACATTGTATAAATCATTCTGCCGCTTTTTGCTACAATGTAACTACAGGACCCACCATTGTGCCTTGCTAAAAGAACTAAACTGGCTGTCGCTGGAATCCAGACGCACCCTCCGTCTTTCCTGCCTTGTGTTTAAGAGCCTTTTTGGGAAGCTCCCACCCTACCTGAGCAGAATGCTCTCCCCGGCTATTCCCACCTCCTATAACCTCCAATCCAGTACCAGCACTTTATTTAGATTGCCTCAATAAAAAAAGAAAGCAGCCCAATCCTCCTTTTCCTACAGAGCACACTTTCAAACCTTCCCCAAGCCTAATATCCTTTAAGAGATCCCTCTCTACCTATCTCAAAACAGAATGCACCTGTCATGGTTGATTATATATTTCCTAACTGTTCTATGTTAAATTTTTGCATATATTGTGTATTATTATTGTTTTTGTATTTTATTGTACCCAATTGTATCAATACAATGTTTTGTGGACCCAGGAAATACTTGAAAACAAGAGAAATCTAAATTTATCCTTCCTGGTAAAATATTTTATAAATAAATAAATAAAATAAAAAATGTTACATGCATAGTAAATATCAGAAGTTAAGCACTGCATTTGCAAAAGATCTTCATAGAAAATACACATTTGAAATCATATCAATCTGTCAATGTTTTTATTGTTTTGAAGTAAGATTGGGAATATACCACTTGAAAGCCTCTTTAGTATTATTTATTGTATTTCCTTTCTATTTGAACAACCAGGGGAAGATACAGTATATAGGAGCTCCTACTCTGTTAAAAAAATAATTAAATAGAATGTTGCAGGATGATGGTTCTGCAGTTCACTCTAGTATCTCTGGAATCAGTAAAAAAATACAATTGTCAAAGTTTAAATTTCAGGTAAAGTGGGAAAAATAAATGTTACTATTCATAAATTATTTTTGATGTAAAATGATAAGTTTAATATTTTATTAAATATAGAATGTAACATTTGAAGATTATTAAATGCTGATAAAAAAAGACTTGCTTTGAAGTCTTTGGGAATGAACATTGCAAGTATAGTACATAAAGGGCTATTAAACACGTTGAGATGGTAATATAAACTGGTAAATCATGTCTAAAAAACAAAACTCTGCAATATACTTTTATTATTTATTTTGTCCCCCTTTCCTGTAATTCCATTATAAAATTGTGAGCTTTTCAGTTCTTGTTTGAAATGGAAGTGCAGAGCACTCTTACATTCCATACAGCCTTTGGCTACACACTCTTGTGACCTATTTATAACTGTCCCTAATTGACCACAGCAGAGAAGGTAACCTAAGTTACAACATGGCAGCTTCCAATGATTTAAAGACTCTAAAAATGTACACTTATTTTGTCAATGTTTAAACAGCTAATGAAACTTTAAAAAATACATCTACGTGTTATTCTCTTATTTTCTTTGGAAGCTTCCTTCTTTTATTTTTTTTTTATTTTTTTTTATTCATATTTATTGAGTTTTTACAGAGAGAAAAACAAAAATTAACGAAACGAACAAAAAAGTAACAATAAGACAGATAGAACACTCAGGTGCTGCTATGAGCAACAGTTTTTCCTATGTGCATATTATTTCTTCGAAATGTCCATGAAAAGATTGCAACAAGTCTCAACATGTCAAGGGGGTTTCCCAGATGGGGTCTTGCATAGAATGTCCTTTGTTGTCAGCGTATTATTTTTACCATAAACAGACCTTTGGTGATAACATATACACAAGTGCGAAAAAGAGGCAACAGAACAAGCACCCACAAGAAGAGATACCACTCTTAACCCGTGCATATAATTACCTATATCATATATCTCGACCCCTTACCCCCCCCCCTATTTCATATTATTTTTTTTTTTTATTATTTTTTTTTTATTATTAAATCAACTGGCATTTAGGTACTGTTCCCAAAGAAAGATCATGTCATGGTAGAGGTGTATGTTCCCTATCCTAAAGTAGTGGAGCTTTTCTAGTATAAGTGTGCTCTTTACCATTGCTTTCCACTCTGCTAAAGATGGGATGTGAGGGGATTTCCAATTTTTGGGAATGAGTTTTTTCGCTGCATTGATCATGATTTGATATAAGTGTCTTCTAATTTTACATGGGATATCCAAGTTTGCATTAAACAGAATCCTTTCTGGGGTAAGACATAATTGTGTGCCAATTACTAAACATGCTTGTCTATGAACTTCAACCCAGAATGGGCGCAGGCTTTCACAGCTCCACCAGACATGAAGCATAGTGCCCTCCAGACCACATCCCCTCCAGCATCTACCGTTTGCATTCTGGAACATGTGTTTCAGTTTAGCGGGGGTTAAATACCATCTAGTAAGCAGCTTAGTGTTAGTTTCTAGGACTGCTGCTGAATGACCCGATCTGGCTGTAGCCTGAAACCAGGACATCCATGTCTTGTTGGAGAAGGCATTATTCAACTCCCTCTCCCATTTTTGAACATAGGTGGGCCTGGGTGGAAGGGTAGACCTAAGAACAAGCCCATACATCAGTGAGATCACTTTTTTTGGGTGGTGTTGTGAAGTGCAAATGTTTTCAAATGGAGTCAACTGCCTCAACATGTCTGCTTTTCTTCTGTGTGAGAGTATGTAGTGCCTGGCTTGGTGGTAAAGCAACCATGGTTTAAATTCGTCAAAGCCTTTCTCCACTAATGTCTGCCTAGGTGTTATTTTCCCTCCCTCCACCATCATACAAATTGGGAGAAAGTCTGACATGCCTAAGGTGTGTGTAGCCTGTTTTGTTATCCCTCTTTGTTCAATGGGGAGTTCTTTATTGAATAAGAGAGTGGTCAAAGGTGAATATGTCGTGGAGATAATGTTCAACTTGTCGCGCATTGCGATCCAACACATCCATGTCTCCCTTATATTCGGATAAAGTTCTAGCAAGGACCAAGACAATTTCTGAGGGGCCCAACACATTCTACCTATGAGTGACATTTAACAGTTGTGATTCTAGTTGGATATTTACCTTATAAGAGCCTGGACCTTGCCTACACCATTCTGCAACTTTGCTTAAGGATATTGCCTGCTTATAAGCCTGAAGGCATGGTACCCCCAGGCCTCCTTCTTCTCTACGTGAGTATAAGGTGTTTTTTGCTAATCTGGGTGGTTTTCTGTGCCATATATACGCATTCATAATATTTTGCAATTTGCGGATATCTGCATCTACACCTGGGATTTGAAGGGCTTGCATTACATATAAGGCTTTTGGTAGCAGCATCATTTTAGCTGCCGCTATTCTTCCCAACCATGATATGTGTTTTGGGAGCCATGAGGAGACTAAAACTTGAAACTCCTCCTGCAGTCGACCATAATTCAATTTACGTAGGTTTTCTAAATTTGAGGTGATGTGTATGCCTAAATAGCGCAAAGCCTTTACCTGAATTTTAAATGGGAAATTCTGTTTAATGGTGGTAAGGTCTTTTTCGTTTAAATTAATGGGATATATCTCGGACTTTAAGTTATTAACTGATAAATTCGAAACTGCCCCATATTTCTCCAGTTCAGTCTGTACTGGCCGAAGGGATGTCAGCGGTGACGACAGGGTCATTAGGACGTCGTCCGCGAACATGGCCAGCTTGTACTCGTGGTCTGAGATATTGATACCCTTGATTTGCAAGTTGTTTCTTATTTTAACAGCCAATGGTTCTAGAGATAGTACAAACAGGAGGGGTGACAGGGGACAACCCTGCCTCGTGCCATTAAGAATTTCAAAGGGTTCTGAGAGGGTGCCATTAACTAACACCTGAGCCGAAGGATTGAGGTACAGGGCCTGAATTTGCTGTATTAATTTCATGGGGAATCCAAATTTGTGAAGTGTAGCCAGGAGAAAGGTCCAATCTAAGCGATCGAACGCTTTCTCCGCATCAGTTGAGAGGTATATTGAGGGTATATTAGAGTGTTTAAGGAAGTCTAGAAGGTTGAGAGTCTTATTAATATTATCTTTAGCTTCCCTCCCTGGAACAAATCCAACCTGGTCACCATGTACCAGGTCAGGCAAAAATTTGTTTATTCTATTAGCTAAAATCTTGGCAAACATTTTCATATCTACATTGAGCAATGAAATGGGCCTAAAATTGGCAGGTCTATCTGGAGGTTTACCGGGCTTTGGGAGTACTGAGATATGGGCTTGTAGCATTGTGTCCAGAAATTGGCTTGAAACTGTTATGTCATTAAATAGATTCAACAAGTGGGGGATAAGTTGTTTGGCAAATGTTTTGTAGTAACGGTTAGATAGACCATCAGGTCCAGGGGCTCTATCAGGTTTCATTTCCCGGATGACTTCAATTATTTCTGTGTTTGTAATTTGGGCTTCCAGTATCTCAATGTCTGCTTGTTTCAATTTTTAGGTATTCCTCACATTTCAGATTATGTATAAGCGGTGATCTTTTAGGGAAGAGATTGTATAATTTGTGGTAAAAAGAGTGGAATGCCTTACCTATCGATTTTGTATCCTCTATGTTGTTTCCTTTCTCAGAAACAAGGGAATGTATAAAAGTTTTTATTTTTTGCTTTTTAAGGGCTCTGGCTAGCATTTTGCCAGCTTTGTTTCCTTCGGTGTAGTATTTTTGTTTTAGAAATAGCTGGAGCCTTTGGGATTCAATCTGGAGAAGATCATTTAGTTTGTTGCGCTTATCATGCAGATTGGCTAATAAGGATGCGTCTGAAGGATTGAGCTTCAGTTGAAAATCTGCCTCTGAGACTTCCTGCGCTAACCTTTTATAGATAATAGACTGCTGTTTCAGTTTCTGAGCTTTCATTTTAATAAATTCCCCCCTAATATAAGCCTTATGTGTTTCCCAAACTATAGCCTTACTAGTTTCGGGGATGCTATTTATTGTAAAGTAGGAGTCTAATTGGTTTGTGCACTTTTCCACTAGAGTTGGATCCAGTAGCAGAGAGTCGTCTAATCTCCAATTAAATGGCTTTAGGGGAATCGACGGCCAGTGTAATAGACAATTTACCATAGAGTGATCTGACCAAGAGGTGTGGCTGATGTTAGCGTGTTTAACTAATGATAGAGCTAGATGATCCACCAGGATATAATCTATTCTAGAATGACTTTTTTGTGGGTTGGAGAAAAAGGTGTAGTCTCTAGTATTAGGGTGTGAATACCTCCATACATCATGAAGGGTGAGTGTTTTAGGCTACTCCAGATAGATCGGAGGTCTTTTGAATTTCTATGCAGTGAGGGGTTGGAGCAATCTATATCTGGATTTAGGGTTGCATTCAGGTCTCCTGCCATTATAAGTGGCCCTTTAGTTAGGTCTATGATTTTGTTAGTGATGGTTGATATGAAAGCACCTTGTCTTTGATTGGGGGCATATACATTAACCAGGGTGATCGGCCTCCCAAATAGCAAGCCCGATATTCCTAGATATCTGCCCTCCCTATCTTTGTCCAGTTTGATAAGTTGAAAGGGTAGAGATCTATGCAACAGAATACTAACTCCATTTATTTTTTTTGTTTCATTAGTGCTGTGGAAATGTTGCGTGTAATGACTGGAGAAGTACTTTGGTATTTTGTGTGCTTTGAAATGCGTCTCTTGTAGCATTAAAATCTTCCCCCCTCTCTTTCTAAGGTCCTGAATACCCATAGCTCTTTTGTTGGGACAATTGAAACCCTTCACATTCTGAGTGATTACTTGTACATTCTGTGAGGTGTGTGTAGTCATCCTACTGTCGTTAACGTGAACCAAAGATATGTTACATGTTGCAAATTATGCACTAAAATGGAAGCTTCCTTCTATCTACCATTTACCACTTGAGTGCTAACGACGGCTCTGAGCCGTTGCAGAGTTTCCCACTCTGGTGCTAACAACGGCTCAGAGCCGTCACTAGCACTCTCCCACCTTGAGGAAGATCTGGGGGCTCTCACTCGCTCCTACCCCGGCGATCGGGCTTGCATATTGACAGGCATCGCCGGGGCTTCACATTATGCGCAGTGACGTCACGCGCAATGACGTGATGACGACACCGTGCAACTTTATTTAAAATTAACAATGTTAAGTATAGGAGCAAGGGGCATGCTGCTTAGAAGCCTGTATCTCAGGCATCTAAGCAGCTACAGACCCCCAAGACCCACCGTTAGAAAGGTAATCACCTAACCTTCCAACAGTGTAAGTCTTGGGGATCTGAGAAAAAAAAAGTTTAAAAAAAAAAAATATTATAAAAAATTTAAAAAAAAACTTTAAACAGCTTAGCACCCAGGTGGGAAAGTGCTTAGCACTCAAAGGGTTAATGTCCCTTTAAATATGCAAAACTTACATTCAATAGTCAAATATGTTCAATGTTGGAAAAGTTAGTATTTGTTTACAAAAATGTATCCTATTTCATAAGAATTTAAAAAATAATTTACAATGAACAAATAAAGCCAATATATATTAGTTTTAATAAAATTGCTTAAAGGGACAGTCTGCTTGAAAATGTTTATTGTTTAAAAAGATAGATAATCTATTTATTACCATTCCCCATTATACACTTTTTACCTCTGTGATTACCTTGTATCTAAGCCTCTGCAGACTGCCCCCTTATCTTGTTCTTTTGACAGACTTGCCTTTTAGCCAATCAGTGCTGACTCATAAATAACTCCAATGGAGCGAGCATAATGTTATATAATATGACACACATGAACTAGCAATGTCTAACTGTGAAACAACTATCAAAATGCACTGAGATAAGAGGCGGCCTTCAACACCTAAGCAATCAATATATGAGCAGCCTACCTAGTTTTAGCTTTCAACAAAGAATACCAAGAGAACAAAGCAAATTTGATGATAAAAGTAAATTGGAAAGTTGTTTAAAACTACATGCCCTATCTGAATCATGAAAGTTTAACTTTGAATTGACAGTCCCTTAAAACATTTTTCATCCCTAGTATCAAATTCACTATGTCTGTCCTTACCTAATCTTTACAGTTAAAAATTAAATAGTGGTGTACTGTTTATCTGGAAAATTACCATAGTTGTGACAAATAGAACTAGTACAGTACCTATATATGCCATCCATATGACAGGAAATTGTTGTAGTATTTCCCTAGTTGCTGTCTGTCTAGTTTATTTTAGTTTCAGGTTAAATATATTATCAAAAGAGCTCCATAGGCAAATAATCTTCTCTGGTTTACTCATGTTCACACTCTGTTTAAATAATATAGCATAGCATGCATATGTCAATTATAATTTTGTTTTAAGGTCTCTGATAAAACAAAAGCTTTTTGTTGCAAGCAAAATCAAAATGGTCTTAGGAATTCCTTCATGAAAAAGATTACATTTTAAGGGTCATTCAAACTGAGATGATATTAACCTTGAGGGGCATATGTATCAAGCTCTGAGCAGGCGGACAGACATCGGCGCAATTCAACCCGATCGAGTACGATTGGGTTGATTGACACCTCCTGCTGGCGGCCGATTGGCCGCGAGTCTGCAGGGGGCGGCGTTGCATCAGCAGCTCTTGTGAGCTGCTGGTGCAATGCTGAATACGGCGAGCTTATTGCTCGCCGTATTCAGTGATGTCTGTCGGACCTGATCCGCACTGTCGGATCAGGTCAGACAGACATTGATAACTAGAGGCCTGAGACAGTTAGGACAAGGGCTTTCCTTTGTCATGCATGATGTTTTGTTTTAACTCCCATTTTACCATCAGGAGTCACTTGCATGTATTTACTAGCAATTTTATCTAAATATAGGAGAAAAAGCAAAAACTGAACTGAGTTCCCCTAACAGCATTACATTTTTATTTGTTTTCACTTTAAGCATAGATATATTAGTACCTCCTTGTGCCACTAGGTAAAATCGTGTGTCCACTGCAAACCACTGGGTTCCAGGAGACCCTAATTCTTTACCTCACAGAAAATTTGTATTTTTGTTACTCCTAAAGACCTGTAAGAACAATAGTTAGAATATTTAAATGACAGTGTCATGAATGCCTCATGATTAAGCTTACCTGCTAAATAATGTGTTTATTTCATAAGTGTGTTCCTGTTTGTTTATTCTAATAAGATACACAGTCCAAGGAGACAGCAGCACTCAACGCTTTAGTTCATGGATAATCCAGAAATTTCTTAGAGGTACACAAAAGAGAGACAATGTTTTTGACCTTAGTCCTTAGTCATGTCAGTACACATACTGAGAATACATCGCTCTTAAATAGGGACAGGTGTAGAAAACCACACCCCTTTACAACACACATGTGCAATAATATAATGAGGCCATTATATAAATAAATAATATTTTTGCTTAGTAAATACCCAATGTGAAATGCAATTCCTAATGTCACATATATTCTATTATAGATACAGATTAAAGAAAATAATACTATAATATCCAAAGATCAAAATGTATCTATGTGTTTAACATTCTAACTTCATAGAAAAATTGGTAAATCAAAATCCCTATTTAATCCTGTAGAGGTAAAGGTATCTAATTTATCTATCCAAAACATATCTTTTTGTTTTAAATATAACTCCCTGTCTCCACCCCTTCTAAGGATGCCAATGTGATCGATAATCTGAAACCTGAGATGACAGATGTTATTTATGGCCAGCAGTGACAAAATGTTCGGCTACCGGATTTTTAATTTTCTTTATACGGATGTCAGACCTATGCTCAGTGATCCTATCACGGACCATCCTAGTGGTCTCTCCAATATAACTCTGCCTACATGGACACTTGATCATGTAAATAGCATAATTAGTGGTACGGGTAAAAAAAAAACCTCTGATTTTAAATTTCTTTCCCGTGCTTGGGTGAAATAAATATTTACCTTTAATCATGCTATTACAGACATCCTAAACAAGGATAACAACCAAAGTTTTTTTCACTTAAATAGGTCTGTGTGTTACCCTTCAAAGTAGCAATATCGGCTTTAACCAATTTGTCACGTAAATTACAACTTTGTTTAAAAGCTAGCACGAATGCAGTTTGGAATTCTTTAACTAGAGGGTTACATGTGCTTAAAATGTGCCAATGTTTCCTCAGATTACATCCTAATTTTTTTGAGGAGTAATTATTTTCTTTTCCAAGATGACTATTACTTACAATTACAGGGTACAGCAATGGGATCCAATGTCACCCCGACTTATGCCAATATCTTCATGAACATCTTTAAAGAGAGGTTTGTCTTTGAGAATCCTGTCTTCATTCTTTCTGGCGCCACTTGGTGGCACTACATAGATGACATTTTTGGCATTTGGCTGGGTGACATTGGGTCCCTCATTGACTTTGTGGACCAGTTGAATGAGGCTACTGCCCATATTAAATTTAGCCTGACTCATAGTGAGGGGAAGATTGAATTATTAGATACCATAGTATACAAGTCTGGTAATGGTTTACAGACTGATTTATATGTTAAACCAACGGATAAAAACAATCTTCTACACTTTGATAGCATTCATACTGTAGCATTTAAAAAAAAAGTCATTACTCTGTAGTCAATTGCTTAGAGTAAAAAGCATAGTCTCTTATGAATCCCAGGTACACACCAGACTCAGAGAAAAGTGGAAAAAATTTGAAAAAAGAGGTAACCCAAGTGAACTTGTGGACAAGGAAATTGTGGATGTAGCACCTTTGAACTGTAAAAATATGTTGGATTTGTCAAAACCAAAAGTTAAACAAAAAGTGAATAATGAACGCTTAGGGGCCTATTTATCAAACTCCATATGGAGCTTGATGCCCGTGTTTCTAGCGAGCAGCTGTAGCCGAACATTTTGTCACTGCTGGCCATAATATCTGTCAACTCAGGTTTCAGATTATCAATCACATTGGCACCCCTAGAAGGGGTGGAGACAGGGAGTTATATTGAAAAAAACAAAAATAAATGTTTTGTATAGATAAATTAGATATCCTTACCCCTAAAGCATTAAATAGAAATGTTCATTTATCAATTTTTCTATGAAGTTAGGACATTAAACTTTTTGATCTTTGTATATTATAATATTATTATTTTTTTATCTGTGTTTATAATAGAATATACAGTATGTGACATTAGGAATTGCATTTCACATTGGGTATTTACTAAGTAAGAATATTTGTATTTGTATAATGGCCTCATTATATTATTGCACAGGTGTGTTGTAAAGGGGCCTGATTTTCTATACCTGTCCCTATTTAAGAGTGATGTATTCTCAGTATGTGGACTAAGGTTCCGAAAAGTTGTCTCTCTCTTGTGCACCTTGGTGTCTAATACATTTCTGGATTACTCATGAACTTTCTAAAGCGTTGAGTGCTGCTGTCTTCTTGGACTGTGTATCTTATATATGGGACTAAGTGTGGAGTCTCTGACAGATTTGCACCTTTTTTTCTGTTGTGCTGCTCCATTCTCTACATTGTTTATCCTAATAAACCAGAGCTCCTCATAAATAGCTGTAAGCTTCACTGGAGAAAACGTTATTGCCTAAGGTCAGTTTTAAAGCCCTGACTTAAGAGAGAGTGATTTTTGTGATACTAGGGGGGATATGTATCAAGCTGTCAACTATGTTGCATTCGTCAGCATCAATATGCTCACCTAACATCGAGGCTGCAGATCTCAATACGCTCTCCTTATTTATAAAAAAGCCGTCAAAAACACGAGCACCAAGTATGGGGCGATGAGCATCGGACTGTTGTTAACTAACAGTCATCGGTCTTGCGTCTATTCGTGTTTTTCCCAACTTTATTTATACCATTTCACTAAACCCTGCCACTATACTAAAATGTTTAACCCCTATCCTGCTGCTCCCAGACCCCGCCGCAACATAAATAAAGTTATTAACCCCTATCCCGCTGCTCCCCTACCCCCCTGCAACCTAAAGAAACTTTTAAACCCCTAAACCTCTGGCCTCCCACATCACCACCACTAACTAAGCCTATTAACCCCTAAACCGTCAGCCCCCCAGATTGCAAAAAAATAAATTAAGCTAGTAACCCCTAAACTTAACAACCCCTTAACTTTAAATTAAAATTACAACATCCCTATCTTAATAAAAATTAAAACTTACCTGTAGAATTAAAATAAACTAATTTGAAACTATCAATTAACCTACCCTATTATACTACAATTACATTAAACTACCAATTAAATAAAATAAAATAAATTACATATTTTAAAACCTAACCCTACTAAAATTATTTAAATCTACAATTAAACATTACAAAGTCCTAAAGTACAAAAAAACAAACAAACACTAAGGCCTAGATTACGAGTTGTGCGCTAGGGTTAAAAAGCAGCGTTAAGAGGTCCTAACGCTGCTTTTTAACGCCCGCTGGTATTACAAGTCTTGAAGTTACAAGTGTACCGTTCACTTTTTTGTCCAGACTCGGAAATACCGCAAATCAACTTACGTCAATTGCGTATCCTATATTTTCAAAGGGACTTGCATAGCGCCGGTATTACGAGTCTGACCAAAAGTGAGCGGTAGACCCTCTCCTGTCAAGCCTGGTACCGCATTTTAAAGTCAGTAGTTAAGAGTTTTACACTACAACGCTGTAGCATAAAACTCTTAACTAAAGTGCTAAAAAGTACACTAACACCCATAAACTACCTATTAACCGCTAAACCGAGGCCCTCCCACATCGCAAACACTAAAATAAATATTTTATCCCCTAATCTGCCGAACCGGACATCGCATGCCACTATAATAAACATATTAACCCCTAAACCATCGCACTCCCGCCTTGCAAACATTAGTTAACTATTATTAACCCCTAACTACAATTAAGGTAGAAAAAATCCTATTGGCTGATTGGATCAGCCAATAGGATTGAGCTGGCATTCTATTGGCTGTTGCAATCAGCCAATAGAATGCCAGTTCAATTCTATTGGCTGATCCAATCAGCCAATAGGATTTTTTCTACCTTAATTCCGATTGGCTGATAGAATTCTATCAGCCAATCGGAATTGATGGGACGCCATCTTGGATGATATCATTTAAAGGGACCTTCATTCAGTCATCGGCCATTGGATGAAGAGGATGCTCTGCGTCGGATGTCTTGAAGATGGACCCGATCTGCGCCGAATGGATGAAGATAGAAGATGCGTCTGGATGAAGACTTCTGCCCGTCTGGAGGACCACTTCTGCCCGGTTGGATGAAGACTTCTGCCCATCTGGAGGTCCACTTCTGGTTTTTTTAAGGGGGTATTGGGTGGGTTTTAGAGTAGGGTTGGTTGTGTGAGTGGTGGGTTTTAATGTTTGGGGGGATTGTAATTTTTTTTCACAGGTAAAAGAGCTGATTACTTTGGGGCAATGCCCCGCAAAAGGCCCTTTTAAGGGCTATTTGTAATTTAGTGTAGGGCTTTTTTTATTTTGGGGGGCTTTTTATTTTGTTAGGGGCATTAGAGTAGGTGTTATTAGTTTAAAAATCTTGTAATTTCTTTATTATTTTCTGTAAATTAGTGGGGGTTTTTTCACACTTTAGATCATTTTATTTAATTGTAATCAATTGTATTTAATTTAGGTAATTAATTTAATTGTAGTGTAGTGTTAGGTGTAATTGTAACTTAGGTTAGGTTTTATTTTACAGGTAAACTTGTCTTTATTTTAACTAGGTAGTTATTAAATAGTTAATAACTATTTAATAATTATTGTACCTAGTTAAAATATATACAAACTTGCCTGTAAAATTAATTATATTGTAGCTAGCTTAGGGTTTATTTTATAGGTAAGTATTTAGTTTTAAATAGGAATAATTTAGTTAATTGTAGTAATTTTATTTAGATTTATTTTAATTATATTTAAGTTAGGGGGTGTTAGGGTTAGGGTTAGACTTATGTTTAGGGGTTAATATGTTTATTATAGTGTTGGGAGGTGGCGACGTTGGGGGCGGCATATTAGGGGTTAATAAATGTAGTTAGGTTGTGGCGACATTGCGAGTGGCAGATTAGGGGTTAATAAATATAATGTAGGTGTCGGCGATGTTGGGGGCAGCAGATTAGGGGTTCATAAGTATATTGTTGGTGGCGGCGGTGTTCAGAGCGGCAGATTAGGGTTTAATAATATAATGCAGGTGTCGGCGATGTTGGGGGCGTCAGATTAGGGGTTAATAAGTGTAAAATTAGGGGTGTTTAGACTAGGGGTTCATGTTAGGGTGTTAGGTGTAGACATAACTTTTATTTCCAAATAGGAATCAACGGGGCTGTGTTAGGAGCTTTACGCTGCTTTTTTGCAGGGTTTTTTTCAGCCGGCTCTCCCCCATTGATTCCTATGGGGAAATCGTGCATGAGCACGTTTTAGCAGCTCACCGCTAACGTAAGCAGCGCTGGTATTGAGGTGAGATGTGGAGCTAAATTTTGCTCTACGCTCACTTTTTTGCGGCTGACGCTGTGTTTGTAAAAACCCGTAATACCAGCGCTGTCTGCAAGTGAGCGGTGAGCATAAACTGCTCGTTAGCACCGCACAGCCTGTAACGCAAAACTCATAATCTAGGCGTAAATTACCAAAAAAAACAAACACTAAATTACCAAAAATAACAAACCAAATTATCAAAAATAAAAAATGTTACACCTAATCTAATATCCCTATGAAAATAAAAAAGCCCCCCCCAAAAAAAGAAATAAAAAAAACCCTAGCCTTCAATAAACTACCAATGGCCCTTAAAAGGACTTTTTGTGGGGCATTGCCCCAAAGATATCAGCTCTTTTACCTGTAAAAAAAAGTACGAACAACCCCCCAACAGTAAAACCCACAACCAACCCCCCCAATAAAATAACTATCTAAAATAACCTAAGCTACCCATTGCCCTGAAAAAGACATTTGTATGGGTATTGCCCTTAAAATGGCATTTCACTCTTTTACTGCTCAGACCCTAATCTAAAAATAAAACCCACCTGTTGGGGGGTTGTTTGTATTATTTTTTTTACAGGTAAAAGAGCTGATATCTTTGGGGCAATGCCCCACAAAAGGCCCTTTTAAGGGCCATTGGTAGTTTATTGAAGGCTAGGGGGGGGTGTTGTTTGTTATTTTTCATAATTCAGTGTTTGTTTTTTTTGGTAACTTAGTGTTGTTGGTTTTTTTTTACTTTAGGATTTGTAATAATGTTTTATTGTAGATTTAAATAATTTTAGTAGGGTTAGTTTTTTTAATATGTAATTTATTTAATATAATTGGTAGTTTATTGTAATTGTAGTATAATAGTTAGGGTAGGCTAATTAATAGTTTAAAATTAGTTTATTTTAATTCTACAGGTAAATGTTAATTTATATTAAGATAGGGATGTTGTAATTTTAGGGGTTAATAGTTTTAGGGGTTAATAGGTTTAGTTAGTGGTGGTGATGTGGGAAGCCAGAGGTTTAGGGGTCAATAAGTTTATTTAGGTTGCGGCGGGATAGGGGTTAATAACTTTATTTATGTTGTGGCGGGGTCGGGAGCGGCCGAACAGGGGTTAATAACATTATGTAGGTGTCGGCGATGTCAGGGGAGGCAGATTAGGGGTGTTTAGACTAGGGGTTTATGTTAGGGTGTTAGTTGTAAACGTAAGTATTTTTCTACCATAGAAATCAATGGGGTATGCTTCATTCTCTTGCAGCATCGAACATAAGCTTTCGGTGCTTTCATACTCCCATTGATTTCTATGGTATCCGCGGCCTCAAGGGTGGCGGATTGAAAACCAAGTACGCTGTGTCCGAATAGCCGCAAACTTACCTGTTAAAAGTTTGATAAATGGGAAAAAGTGTCAAATAGAGCCGACGGTGTATTCGGAACATCTGTAATGACGTAAGCATCAATCTGTGTCAGATTGAGACCGGCGGATCGTATGTTAAGTCACTAATTTCAACTTTTAACGGTCTTGAGGCTTTGATAACTAGGTCTGATCAATCTCACAACAATTATGAAGCGGAATTCCGGCATATTTGCGATTGACACTTTGATAGGTAGGCCTCAAAAACATAAGCAGAGACATGATAAAAAATAGTGCCCTCTACACAGAGCTGAGGTCAATCAGAGGTGATACTAGTATTTCTGGAAACATGCTCTTATCACCAATGGTATAATAGCATTGCATACAAACATGATTCATTTTGATACAGGGCTCAGAGAAAAGAAAATCAACAAAAATGAAATAATATAACACTATTCATCTCATGTAAATCTAACATTTACTCATAAGCTTTTATGAACCTAGTATAAATACCATTATATTGGATATTTTTTTCTTTTTCCCCTTTCTAAATAAAAAAAATTAATTTAAATACAGTATCCCGGACCCACTTGCCTACTACTCAGCATTGGCATCCATCCTAAATTCCCCTCTCAACTTTGCCTCTTGTATGTATAAAGTATTGTTAAAGGGGAATATAAGTTGCAACTTGCTGCTATACAGCAGTTAGCATGTAAGATATTAAATCACCCCATTTAAAAAAACAAACAAAAACAAACGCATTTCTATTTCCAAAAATAGAGAGGTATCAATTTGCTCTAATATAATTTTAGCTTTAACATTATTAATAAATTGTATAAAATTTGATTATTATTTTTTTTACTTTGATGAATAATAAAAATAATATTAACAACATTTACATTAGATAGTAATGAAGACTCTTCTCTAAGAAAATCATCATCCTCTTTTTGTAATACGTTAGATTGCTTAATAATCTTGGAAGTCCAAAAAGCAATTTTAGACCAAAAAATAACAATTTTAAGACAATTGTAAATACAATGCAGCAAACTACATCTAAAGCATTTAAAGGAATGATCGTTCTCCAACTTAGATGGTATGGAGTAATATATACTCAATTAATCAGCTTCAGATGAGACTCTCTCCAAGATAAAAGAGGTGTAGCTTTCAATGCCCTAGTAATATTTATTTTTTATTTTAATCTCAGATCCCTCCGCCAAGGCCATATCTGGAAGCCATTTTTGCATCAAAATATTTAAATTATCTTCTCCTTCTTTTGTAAATAATAATTTATACCAGTAAGATATTGAATTATAACCTGATTTAAATAGGGATATTCCCTTATTCAAACCATCCTGATTTCTAGCAAAGGCATCAAGTCTTATAGAGTTAAGAATATGTTGTGTCTGCAGATACCCATAGAAATCTTTATTACCAAAATTGAATTTATCTTTGAGTATTTCAAACGAACAAACCACTTTCCTCTCTTCATCCACACACTGGAAAAAGTATATCAGACCCTTCAGTTTCCAATTCTTAAAGAGTTTAGAATTGACGCAAGTGTAGAAAATGGTGGCGCTTCCAATCCTGTTTTGAGATTTAGTGTATTCCTCAATGAAAGGGAAATCACAAAGTTGTAAAATACTGATAAGGTAACAGAGTACTAGAAAGCAAGTACTCACAGGAGGTTTTGTAGTGTCTGATGTATATCTTTCCTCTGGATACAATCCAAGGACAGGGTGTAGTTGAAAGCAGTGTTTTTAATAAAAAGTTTAAAATACAAAAAATGGTTCAGCTTAACAACATAAGCTTGCTATACACATTTCAGGTATCAGGTATCAGACGTCAGGTGTCAGACATCAGGTATCAGACATCAGGACTCAGGTGTCAGACATCAGGTGTCAGATATCAGGTGTCAGACGTCAGGTATCAGACGTCAGACATCAGGTGTCAGACATCAGGTATCAGACGTCAGGTATCAGACATCAGGTATCAGACATCAGGTGTCAGACATCAGGTGTCAGACATCAGGACTAAGGTGTCAGACATCAGGTGTCAGGAGTTAGACATCAGGTATCAGACATCAGGAGTCAGACATCAGGACTCAGGTGTCAGAAATCAGGTATCAGACATCAGGACTCAGGTGTCAGACATCAGGTGTCAGGAGTCAAACATCAGGTGTCAGACATAATTTTGAAAAAATATCTGCTCATAATGTATTTTCTTTTTTAGAAAAATCGTTTTTTTTCCCTTTTGCTTAGGTAAAGCAAATAATTATAAAACAACATAATATTGCACTAATAAAAGGCTTCATAATACAAAGGTAATGACATGTGCAGATTTATCAAGACTGTGTGTTTAACAAAACAAATATATAATCTTATTTGCTGCATGGTAAAGAATAAACATTTTTTTTTGTTTCCCAAATAAATGTAAAACAACACAATATTGCACCACTAAAAGTCTTACTGCTAGATTTAGAGTTCTGCGGCCAAAGGGGTGCGTTAGCTACGCGTGCTTTCCCCCCCCCCCCGCACCTTTTAAATACCGCTGGTATTTAGAGTTCACAGAAGGGCTGCGTTAGGCTCCAAAAAGGGAGCGTAGAGCATAATTTACCGCCACTGCAACTCTAAATACCAGCGGTGCTTACGGAAGCAGCCATCTTAAAAAACGTGCTTGTGCACGATTTCCCCATAGGAATCAATGGGGCTGTTTGAGCTGAAAAAAAAACCTAACACCTGCAAACAAGCAGTGTTCAGCTCCTAACGCAGCCCCATTGTTTCCTATGGGGAAACACTTCCTAAGTCTGCACCTAACACTCTAACATGTACCCCGAGTCTAAATACCCCTATCCTTACACTTATTAACCCCTAATCTGCGGCCCCCGCTATCACTGACACCTGCATTATACTATTAACCCCTAATCTGCCGCTCCGTACACCGCCGCAAACTACATTATCCCTATGTACCCCAAATCTGCCTCCCCTAACACCGCCGACCCCTACATAATATTTATTAACCCCTAATCTGCCCCCCCAACGTCGCCGCCACCTACCTACAATTATTAACCCCTAATCTGCCAACCGGACCTCACCGCTACTATAATAAAGTTATTAACCCCTAATCCGCCTCACTCCCGCCTCAATAACCCTATAATAAATAGTATTAACCCCTAATCTGCCCTCCCTAACATCACCGACACCTAACTTCAAGTATTAACCCCTAATCTGCCGACCGGACCTCACCGCTACTCTAATAAATTTATTAACCCCTAAAGCTAAGTCTAACCCTAACACTAACACCCCCCTAAGTTAAATATAATTCTTATTAAATAAATTATTCCTATTTAAAGCTAAATACTTACCTGTAAAATAAACCCTAATATAGCTACAATATAAATTATAATTATATTGTAGCTATTTTAGGATTTATATTTATTTTACAGGCAACTTTGTATTTATTTTAACCAGGTACAATAGCTATTAAATAGTTAAGAACTATTTAATAGTTACCTAGTTAAAATAATTACAAAATTACCTGTAAAATAAATCCTAACCTAAGTTACAATTAAACCTAACACTACACTATCAATAAATTAATTACATAAAATACCTACAATTATCTACAATTAAACCTAACACTACACTATCAATAAATCAATTACATACAAATACCTACAAATAAATACAATTAAATAAACTAACTAAAGTACAAAAAATAAAAAAGCTAAGTTATAAAAAATAAAAAAATAATTTACAAACATTATAATAATATTACAACAATTTTAAGCTAATTACACCTACTCTAAGCTCCCTAATAAAATAACAAAGCCCCCCTAAAATAAAAATTGAAAAGCTCTTTTACCTTACCAGCCCTTAAAAGGGCCTTTTGCGGGGCATGCCCCAAAGAATTCTTCTCTTTTGGCTGTAAAAAAAAACATACTATACCCCCCCCCAACATTACAACCCACCACCCACATACCCCTAATCTAACCCAAACCCCCCTTAAATAAACCTAACACTAAGCCCCTAAAGATCTCCCTACATTATCTTCACCACGCTGGGTATCACCGATCCGTCGAGAAGAGGCTCCGAAGTCTTCATGCAAGCCCAAGCGGGGGCTGAAGAGGTCATTCATCCACCTGAAGTCTTGATCCAAGCGGGGGCTGAAGAGGTCCATCATCGGGCTGAAGAGGTCCATCATTCGGCTGAAGTCTTGATCCAAGCGGGGGCTGAAAAGTTCCATCATCCGGCTGAAGTCTTCTATCAAGCGGCATCTTCAATCTTCTTTCTACTGGATCCATCTTCATCCCGCCGACGCGGAACATCCATCCTGGCCGACGACTTCCTGATGAATGACGGTTCCTTTAAATGACGTCATCCAAGATGGCGTCCCTCGAATTCTGATTGGCTGATAGGATACTATCAGCCAATCGGAATTAAGGTAGGAAAATTCTGATTGGCTGATGGAATCAGCCAATCAGATTGAGCTTGCATTCTATTGGCTGTTCCGATCAGCCAATAGAATGTGAGCTCAATCTGATTGGCTGATGGGATCACCCAATCGAATTGAACTTGAATCTGATTGGCTGATTCCATCAGCCAATCAGAATTTTCCTACCTTAATTCCGATTGGCTGATAGAATCCTATCAGCCAATCGGAATTCGAAGGATGCCATCTTGGATGACGTCCCTTAAAGGAACCGTCATTCGTCAGGAAGTCGTCGGCTAGGATGGATGTCGCCGGATGAAGATGGATCCGGAAGAAAGAAGATTGAAGATGCCGCTTGATAGAAGACTTCAGCCGGATGATGGATCTCTTCAGCCCCCGCTTGGATCAAGACTTCAGCCGGATGATGGACCTCTTCAGCCCGACGATGGACCTCTTCAGCCCCTGCTTGGATCAAGACTTCAGCCGGATGATGGACCTCTTCAGCCCCAACTTGGGCTTGGATAAAGACTTCGGAGCCTCTTCTGGACGGATCGGTGATACCCGGCGTGGTGAAGATAAGATAGGGAGATCTTCAGGGGCTTAGTGTTAGGTTTATTTAAGGGGGGTTTAGGTTAGATTAGGGGTATGTGGGTGGTGGGTTGTAATGTTGGGGGGGTATTGTATGTTTTTTTTACAGGCAAAAGAGCAGAATTCTTTGGGGCATGCCCCGCAAAAGGCCCTTTTAAGGGCTGGTAAGGTAAAAGAGCTTTTCAATTTTTATTTTAGAATAGGGTAAGGCATTTTTTTTATTTTTGGGGGCTTTGTTATTTTATTAGGGGGCTTAGAGTAGGTGTAATTAGCTTAAAATTGTTGTAATGTTTTTATAATGTTTGTAAAAAAAAAATTTATTTTTTGTAACTTAGCTTTTTTTATTTTTTGTACTTTAGTTAGTTTATTTATTTGTATTTATTTGTAGGTATTTGTATGTAATTAATTTATTGATAGTGTAGTGTTATGTTTAATTGTAGATAATAGTAGGTATTTTATTTAATTAATTTATTGATAGTGTAGTGTTAGGTTTAATTGTAACTTAGGTTAGGATTTATTTTACAGGTAATTTTGTAATTATTTTAACTAGGTAACTATTAAATAGTTCTTAACTATTTAATAGCTATTGTACCTGGTTAAAATAAATACAAAGTTGCCTGTAAAATAAATATAAATCCTAAAATAGCTACAAAATAATTATAATTTATATTGTAGCTATATTAGGGTTTATTTTACAGGTAAGTATTTAGCTTTAAATAGGAATAATTTATTTAATAAGAAATAATTTATTTTGTTAGATAAAAATTATATTTACCTTAGGGGGGTGTTAGTGTTAGGGTTAGACTTAGCTTTAGGGGTTAATAAGTTTATTAGAGTAGCGGTGAGGTCCGGTCGGCAGATTAGGGGTTAATACTTGAAGTTAGGTGTCGGTGATGTTAGGGAGGGATTAGGGGTTAATACTATTTATTATAGGGTTATTGAGGCGGGAGTGAGGCGGATTAGGGTTTAATAACTTTATTATAGTAGCGGTGAGGTCCGGTCGGCAGATTAAGGGTTAATAATTGTAGGTAGGTGGCGGCGATGTTGGGGGCGGCAGATTGGGTTAATAAATATAATGCTAAAAATAAATACACAGAGCACCTCCTAAAAGGCTAAGACACTAGTAGTGAAAAGATTATTTAAATAAAAAATATATTGAAATTCTATAGGGGTATATAAAATATTTTATAAGCTACTTATAGCTAAAATATACAAACAAGATACAAAAGTGGATCCACTTAAAATTAAGAATAAAATATGCATATATCTATATAAAATAACAATACAATTGATGTTAAAAACCACAACAATATACAATCTTAATCACAAAATAAATTACAATAAAACAGCTGTTGATGGTTGGATAAAAAATCTAAATATATAAAAACATCAATTTACTGAGTAGGTGTCCATATTATCAACCAATAGTGAAGATACCCTTATTGTCCCATTCATTACAGGATATAGCGAAAATAGATATCTAATAGAAAGAATAATCCGAAAACATTGGCCACTCCTGAAAGACGATGAAATTATAGGAGAAAAACTTCCACCTAACCCCACATTTATTTACAGGAAAGCCAATAATCTCCAGAACATATTGTCCCCTAGTGTTCCCAAGACTCCGAAAACAACTAGCAAAGATGTCTTTGGTAGAAACCTAAGGGGTTTCTTTCCTTGTATAAACTGTAAAGGGGAATAAAAACACGAAACTTTATTTCACACAATTCTAAAGTGAAGTATGAAATTAAAGATACAATAAGATGTACAAGTAAGGGGGTCATCTATATGATACAATGTAACTGTGGTCTACAATATGTAGGCCAGACCTCCAGACTTTTGAAAGACAGAATCAAAGAACACCTGTTAAAAATCAAGCATAAAAATGTAGACACACCACTATATCGGCATTTCACGCAGCAACATCAGGGAAGACAAAAAGATCTTAGCTACATAGGTATCAAATTGGTTACAGTCAATTGGAGAGGGGGGAACTATGAAAAGAAACTATTAACTGCTGAATCAAAATGGATTTTCAATTTAGATTGCCTTTACCCTAAGGGTCTTAATAACAAAGAAGATCTATCTCATCTTCTTAATTTAAGATTATAGCCGCTGTTATTATTCTATCCTATACAAGCATAGATTATGCACACCCCCACATAGAGTATATGTAGGCATTTGAAAGAGATAGGTCTTATTGTAATTGTGATTTCAAGTACTTCTGTTAATATAACCATGCACCCCCCCTCTTCACCTGCCACTTTGCATTACTATTACTGATGGAGAGTTTCAAATATTGAAATATTTTAATATTCTAATTTTTACATATTTTAATTATGTTTACAATCGATGTTCATTATCCTAATGTTTTTATCATGTTTATCATTCAAACAATTAATTATATTTTAATTATGTTTACAATCGATGTTCATTATCCCAATGTTTTTATCATGTTTATCATTCCAATGTTTTTTAGCCCTGGGTCGTCTCCATATAGGAGGCTATATGACAATGTTTATCTTAATAGGTTTCTTGATATTTCTATATATCAAAAAATATATGATTTTTTATGACATTCCAGAAGACATTCTATACGCTTTTCCTAAATATCTCTATAGGGACAGTGATATTATTGCTTACATTTTAGGACCCTTTTAGATTGTTATATTTTTTAAATAAGAATCTTCTATTTTATTTTATTCCTTAATAGTGTCATATCCACTATAATATTTATTACTTTGATGTCTTCCCTAAGTAGAATACATTTTTCATTCACTCGTCTTTTCTGCCAAAGAAGGGCCTAACAAGCAGCCTTACAATTTTCAAAAATAGCTTGTTACCTTAGGATAGATTAAGCCTATTTTCAGATCAGGCATGGTAAATCTAAATATATGACTGAAAATTGTTCTATTCATTCACTCTTATATTGGTTTCCATGGTGATAAATGACTGAACACACACTTCCGGTTTGCCGATTTTAGGCAAATATTATCTTTCAAATATTAATGAAACAAATAAAAATGAACATGTACTTTATTTGAAACATAGCATGAATTTACCATGAAACTAGGAACATATATACAAAAATAGAATAAACTCAATAGTACTTCCAGGTCATCAGGAACAGGAAGTAGAGGTTATATTTTTTTTACTTCCAGGTCAACAGGAACAGGAAGTA
The DNA here is from genome assembly GCF_027579735.1 of Bombina bombina. Taxonomy (NCBI): domain Eukaryota; kingdom Metazoa; phylum Chordata; class Amphibia; order Anura; family Bombinatoridae; genus Bombina; species Bombina bombina. The sequence continues at coordinate 1,052,904,119 of NC_069499.1, read as the reverse complement.
GAAGTTATTTTTTGGCGCCAAAACAACACTGGCACTTATTGGCCAGTAATAGCTATAAAAGGAGCTACCATGCTAAATCCATCTATAGTCTTGATAAAGGCCCAGTTCTTAGGGCCGAAACGCATTGACATATATGGTAAGCTTCTTTTCAATTACTGACTAAGTTTGAATAGCAGTTTTGCACTATGTTATATTTGTTTTATTACAGGTATATCTTTGAATGAATTGATCCCTGAGACATAGGATCCATTTATGTATTTTTTCATTGTTTACACACAGGAATGACTTTTTAGGAGCATCTCTTCACATCTTGTATTCACATAAGGGTCACTTTATAAGTGTGTTATTCACTTTAACACATCCTAAATATTCATTTGGATTATTTTTTCACATTTTTTCCTTTTTCATTTTTGTGTACACACATTTTTGATTATTCACGCCCACTTCATCACATCATCTTTTCAGGATTTTTTGGATATTCACAATAATTTTTGAAATCTGATTTGAAAACCACTACGTTTTTCTCTTTTTTACACACTTCATCATTTCACCGTTTATCGAGGGATATATAAGGATAACTGTTTAAAATAGAATCTTCATATTGGACATTCACTCTCTGGAAAGAATTTAAAGTTTGGGACCTACATATTTATGGACACCTACTCAGTAAATTGATGTTTTTATATATTTAGATTTTTTATCCAACCATCAATAGCTGTTTTATTGTAATTTATTTTGTGATTAAGATTGTATATTGTTGTGGTTTTTAACATCAATTGTATTGTTTTTTATATAGATATATGCATATTTTATTGTTAATTTTAAGTGAATCCACTTTTGTATCTTGTTTGTATATTTTAGCTATAAGTAGCTTATAAAATATTTTATATACCCCTATAGAATTTCAATATATTTTTTATTTAAATAATCTTGTCACTACTAGTGTCTTAGCCTTTTAGGAGGCGCTCTGTGTATTTATTTTTAGCACTACATTCACCTTTTTGGGGGCGCTGGTACCCACAATACTAGGAGCTACAAACACAAGGTTGAGCGCTGTCAGATTTTAACAGATTTTAATAAACATAATATAGGGGTCGGCAGTGTTAGGGGCAGCATATTAGGGGTACATAGGGATAACATAGGTTGCGGCAGTGTGCGGTCGGCAGATTAGGGGTTAAAAAAATTTATTAGAGTGGCGGCGAGGTGGGGGGGCCTCGGTTTAGGGGTACATAGGTAGTTTATGGGTGTTAGTGTACTTTAGAGCACAGTAGTTAAGAGCTTTATGAACCGGCGTTAGCCCAGAAAGCTCTTAACTCCTGGCTTTTCTCTGCGGCTGGAATCTTGTCATTAGATTTCTAACGCTCACTTCAGCCAAGACTCTAAATACCGGCATTAGAAAGATCCCATTGAAAAGATAGGATATGCAAAAAAAATCTGTCAGACATCCAACAAAACTCCCTCCTCCCTCCTCAGAAACTCCATCGTCTCTCCTAATAAACTCCATCAATTCTCATGCATCAGACATCATAGCCCAGGCACAGCACAATATCACAACACAATCCATTAACTATCAAAGCCATCCTTGTATATGTTGTAACATTTTGTGATATATATCTGTTCAGGAGTTGATATACTACAAGCTAAAATGTATATTTTTGAAATTTAACAAATATATATATAATTTTTTTTTTAGTAAATCGCACAACACAATCCATGAAATATCAAAGCCATCCTTGTATATATTTTAAATGTTGTGATATATATCTGTTCAGGAGTTTATATACTACAAGCTAAAATGTATATTTTTGAAAAATAAAAAAAAAAATATTTTTTTTTTTTCGTAAATCTTTTCTATCACAAATATAACATTAAAAAAGGTATGATTGCGCTATATAAGCTTTTGACTGTGGATAGCTAATATTGTATAAAAAATATAATAGGAGTCCTGATGTCTGATAACTGACATTTGATACCTGATGTCTGACACCTGAGTCCTGATGTCTGATACCTGATGTCTGTTACCTGATGTCTGACACCTGAGTCCTGATGTCTGACTCCTGATGTCTGATACCTGATGTCTGATACCTGATGTCTGACACCTGAGTCCTGATGTCTGATACCTGATGTCTGTTACCTGATGTCTGACACCTGAGTCCTGATGTCTGACTCCTGATGTCTGATACCTGATGTCTGACACCTGAGTCCTGATGTCTGATACCTGATGTCTGACATCTAATGTCTGATACCTGACGTCTGATACCTGACGTCTGATACCTGATGTCTGACACCTGATGTCTGACGTCTGATACCTGACGTCTGACACCTGATATCTGATACCTGATGTCTGATACCTGATGTCTGATACCTAATGTCTGATACCTAATGTCTGACTCCTGACACCTGATGTCTGACACCTGAGTCCTGATGTCTGATACCTGCTGTCTGACACCTGATGTCTGACACCTGACGTCTGATACCTCATATCTGACACCTGATGTCTGATGTCTGATACCTAATGTCTGACTCCTGACACCTGATGTCTGACACCTGAGTCCTGATGTCTGACACCTGATACCTGACACCTGACGTCTAATACCTGATGTCTGACACCTGACGTCTGACTCCTGATGTCTGACACCTGAGTCCTGATGTCTGATACCTGATGCCTGACACCTGATGCCTGACTCCTGATGTCTGACACCTGAGTCCTGATGTCTGACACCTGATACCTGACGTCTAATACCTGATGTCTGACACCTGACGTCTGACACCTGAGTCCTGATGTCTGATACCTGATGCCTGACACCTGATGCCTGACTCCTGATGTCTGACACCTGACGTCTGACTCCTGATGTCTGACACCTGAGTCCTGATGTCTGATACCTGATGCCTGACACCTGATGCCTGACACCTGATGTCTGATAATTGAGGTACAAAGGAGTTTTGCAGGAGGGAGCATGGAGTTTTAAAGGATGGAGGAGGGAGTTTTGGGGGAGGGCGGAGAAAGGAGGGAGTTTTGCAGGAGGGAGCATGGAGTTTTAAAGGATGGCGGAGGGAGGATAAAGGAGGGAGTTTTGCAGGAGGGAGCATGGAGTTTTAAAGGAGGGAGGAGGGATTATTAGAGGAGGGAGCAAGGATGTCCTAAAATGGACACCATACTCAGAATAAATATAATTCTACATGTAAGATAGTATTAATACATCTAAAACAAAAAACATGTCTTTAAGAAAAGCTAAGTTTTTCTTTCACACAAGCAGGCAGTCATTGTTGTAAACCACCCTTCACACCGGACAAGCTAATTAACAATGTAAGAGACAGGTATATAAGACAGGATTTAGATGATCATTGTATACAGCTACTTTTTAAAATTCCCTCTTGAGAAAGGCATATTTTGCTGAAACGCATAGAGCAAGCTTAATTAATTAAAGGGGCAGTAAACTTACAAACTAATGTAATATAATTCTGCACATAGTGCAGATTGTTTTGGTTTCAAATACTTTATTGTGAAATAAAGCATGTTTACAATATGCTTAGGCCCCTATGATCCAAAGTGCCACAAGACAGCAAAATATTCCAAGGGGATCAGCTGTGATGTCTGATAAAACAGCAAAATATTCCAAGCTGCCGACATCTATGATAACAGGCGGCATCGCTGAGAGGCATTTTACTATGCATCCCAATGCGTGGTGATGCTGGCGATAAATTCCAGCCAGCATTGGTGACGACATTGGCGATGTATAGTAAAAGATCCCTTTGTAATATATTACACCAAGCCTAACAACTATACCTATGTACCCCTAAACCCACAGACCTCACCACAACAAACTATCTACCCTTTTAACGCGTAAGCTGACAATAGCCCACAGAAACAAACCATCTACCCTATTAACCCCTAAACTGCAAATAGCCCAACACATTATCCCCCTACTCTACTTAACCCCTACTCCCCCACAACCCCCCAATGCAATAAATCCCATAACTTTTTAACCTCTACACTGCTACAACCCCCAACTCAAAGCACCCTACATTACTTAACTACCTAACATCAATCCCCCCACCTCTAACTATACACCTCCTAAGATCCAGAAAATACCAAACACTAAAATTACACACACAAAAACAAAACACTTTACCAAACAAAAGAAAAAATCCCAAAATAAAAACTCTATACTAACACTAAAAGTTACTATAGTGATAGCCCTTAGAAGCAATAGCCCAAATGTGGTAAATATTGCTGATCTTTCTACTTACATAACAAACAGCACATAAAGCCAAGTACAAATGTTTAGGAATAGGAAAGGGTTGGTATTTTTACCTTTAAATGTTTACATGAGGTGGAGCTAAGCCACACTTAGAGATGGCGGCATAAGCTCTGAGCTCCGGGCAGATGCACAAATAAGAGTGAATCAAAGAGTTCAGCAGTGCTGAAAATCTACCTCTTCCAACCCCAAAAGAGTAATCAACATGGCAGATGCGTGGAGAGCTCCGGGGAGACACCATAGCGAACGGCCATCCATATTAACAGGCACAGTGTTGCGGACTATAACATTAGAGATCCCGCATTAGGTGACAACCGGCAATGTAAAAGAGCCCCCACCACCTTGGACCTCTGTGACGGCCCTCAAAGCAGAGGTACAAAATAAAATTGGTAGCGGAACGGCCGAAAACGCTGGAGAATCTCAACCACACACCACGTGGCACAAGTTGTGATTATACGGCCTAAAGAGGTGACAACTGTGGGGAAAAAAATGCATCATTATCCACAGGACACCAATGTTTCCCACCTCACAAATGGGCCATATCAACAACCTGATGGAAGAGCATACAGAAGGCCCCCAAAGGACCTGACATAAGGTAGGCCGCAATACTGCATTAACACAAATGCTGATATGATGCAGTTTACTTTAAACCAAGGAAGTATTGACACAGAATGCCAACACAGAGTATAGAAAGACACTGAAAGTAAAATCCATACTGGGGTGTAATGTTTTTATAGCAGACCTCACTGTCATTAGAAGCTGGGGACTCACTCAATCCTATACATGACCAAAAGGGGTTAAAGTTGATGTGAAAAATCTCCTACAACTCAAGAAATTATCTCCTATATAGATATACATCATAAATCAGTCTCTCTACAGTATATGTAGGACACAGCTATAGTAAGGCAGCATGTCAACCAGAAAACTGCAAAAAGCAGACAAAGCCAAAAAAACAACCACAATGAATGCATTCTTTAAGCCTCCTAAGCTTTAACAAGACACAGGGGCAGGCAAACACAAAGGCTGAAGAAGATTTAGATTCAGAGTCAGAAGTGAGAAATGTAGAAGCTGATCAGACCCCTGTAACAAATGCCAATCTCTGGTCTCATATGTCTAAGCAATATATTTCATCCAACTTTGCAAAACTTTGGGATAAAATTGATTCCAAGCACACAGCAGTGACTAACAGTCTGTCAGAAATCAAAACCGAAATCGCTGATCTGGGAGGCAGAATTGAAACGCTAGAGGAACATAAAGAGTTAATATCAGAGGACCTATCAGAATATTTCCCACAATATATCCACCCAACAACAACTCCTTTGTGAACTGCACGACAAAGTAGAGGACCTCAAAAATAGGGGTAGAAGAAATAACATTAGGAGTCCCAGAATCAGTTTCCAGCAACGATTTACCCCTCTACCTACAGCAGCTCTTCAAACATATCATAGGAGATAATGATCATGCTGATTTTGACATTGAGAGAGCCCACAGAGCCCTGAAGCAGAAAACCCAAGGGAGATGCCCCCCCCAGAGATATTATAGTGAGACTGCTACTGTTTCAGGATAAAGAACATATACTCACAGCAGCCAGAAACAACCCCACATTTAAGTTTCAGGGGACAGTGATTCAATTCCCTTAATGCAACTACTTGGAAAACACCAAATCCCATAAAAATGGCGATTTTCTTTTGCACTTCAAATTATCAAGGATAACAAATCTATCACCATTAAAGTGGCAGAAGACATCCCAGAAGTATGCCAACCCCTGGATTGGAAACTCCACAACTATTGCAAACCAAATACGTCGTCCACAAACATGGAATCCCACACCTCACCAAGATCTAACAAATTTCCTAAATGAAAATTAGTAAACAGAAAGAGACCTAAGAATAAAGCGTAAATAAACTTTGCTGAGAAACTGCATCAATGTGAGCCGCAAACCAAAAGTGTTGAAGTGGACATTTCTCCCACAGTATCCTTTTATCTAGTTAAGACCTTAACTAGATAAAAGGATACTGTGGGAGAAATGTCCACTTGGTTGGTGGTGGATTCCCCACAATGTTAACCTTATTGTGGTGTTGATTTCCTGTGTTTTTTCATGTTTTCATGTTATTTCATAAATGTCACTATATCTAGGTGAATAATACACCTATAAAAGTTTGTGAAAGCAACACGACCAATAAGTATGACACTTAGTTGTACCCCGTCTTAGTTATTTTCAGTGGAGAACGTTAGCTTGTACTTAATGATTTTATATTTTGAACTGTTTTACAAGTTGTATGTAATTTATTTATTTTTGTCTCTGAGTCAAATGCATCACCCCAGAGTAGAGTACTCAGACAGTGGTCTGGAAATGAGGGTCATCTCTTATGTCTCTATTCAATCTGAAATCATAAGGTATGTGATTGTTAGACAATCCACATCATGACACCTAGAATTCACTTAATCTTACAGAATGTGAGAGGTTTAAACACAGATGTTAAATGTTGAGTAACCATGTCCCAATATACTAAACTTAACGCCAACATTCTTTTTTTCCAGGAGACACACTTCACCAAACTCCAAATCCCCAAATATTTGTCCAAACACTTCACAAATCATTATCATGCTACAAGGTGTGTGTCTATTCTCATACATAACTTCCTAAGGTTCACCCATAAAGCTACGATAAGGGATGAAGATGGTAGATACCTAATTGCTAGAAGACAATTAGATGGTACAGATATCACCCTCTACAACATATACGCCCCAAACGAAAAACAGAATTTTGTTTCGAACTATAACATACCTAGTCCTGACAGAGTGGTCTCAAAGTAGGATCATTTTGGCTGGAGATTTTAATATCAACATGTCCCCAATCTCACCCCCCACAAAGGGATCACTCTCCAGCAAAACACAGACAAAACCACACAATTAAAAAAAATATAGGAATGTTTGGTACCTCACAAACATAGAAAACTTTATATGGCATAACAACAGATACTACCTTTATTCTGCAGCCATAAAACTTACACCAGAATAGATTATACAGTATATATATATATATATATGCATCCACAAGTAAAAAGCACTCACCGGGTCTTGAAACATAAAAGCAGTTTAATGTATGTGAAGTTTTGGGGTTGCCCCCTCCTCAGACAATTTTTATAGGCAAACAATATGACAGTAACCTGTACAACCAAGTACATAGTGTATTTACTGCACTGTGTATGCGGTTTATTTTACGTTGGGAAGACAGTGGATGATCTCCGTACTAGAATGGCCAACCACAGATCGGCCATAAGAACGGCTATTGATCATGGAGATTCCGACCAGCCAGTGGCTAGGCATTTTGCCTTGGCTAAACACTCAGTTTCTGACTTAAAGTACATTATTATTGACCATGTGCCCCCGCTTTCGAGAGGAGGTGACAGAGCGAAATTGCTTCTGCAGTGTGAATCAAAATGGATTTTTAACTTGGGCACCATGGCCCCCCAGGGCCTGAATGTTAATCTTGATTGGCACTGTTTTTTATGATATATGTTCAAGTATAACCTGCATTTTCCTAATCATGCCTGCCTGCTATGACTTGCCTTTTCTTCTCTCCTTCCCTCCCCCCCCCCCCTCCCTTTTCTTCATGCCTTGGATTGAAGAATAATGATAAATACTCCTGTATATTCTGCTGCTGATTGATATGAATTGTCATATGAGTTGAATTTAGTTTTCATGTAAGTTCTATCCCTGCTTTTTGAATTACATAGGCTTTATCATCTATTTTTTATTGGTTTTGAATACATTGCTTCCATCCCTGTAGCTGCTCTGTACACTTGCTGCAACTATGTATTTTCTAATTTTTTCAATTTTCTCTCAGTTGCGAGATGTTGTTATCAATTTTTCTGGGATTATTAATTTATATATGTAATTGACAGCGTCGTTTTTTATTTTTGCTAGACCTCTGAACGGAATCTAACAGTGTCTAGTAGTACCCATGACTAATTGTATTTTATGATCCATTCTTTATGCAGTTCCATATTTTTTCTATTTTTTGTTTTTTCTTTATATATATATATATATATATATATACGCTTTGGGTTCTGTATTAAAATCTGTCTACAGTTGTTAGTATAGTGTTTCTATACTTAGATATGCACCGTACTGGTTGCTATTATGTGTTCATGCCCGCATTTTTGAGCTAGGTGCTGACAGTGATCTATTTATGGTCCGCTGTATTACTTATATATAGGTGTTTGCAGAGTTAGGATATAGATGCTGAGCGGTAGTATCCTCTTTGTTCATTATGTATACAAAGTTATGCTTGGGATACCATGTAATTGATCAATTCGCACACTTTTGAGACTTTGTTTTTAAATTCACATAGAAACTGCTGAGTGGCGTCCGGTTGCCATGGTAACTGATGACGTAGTGGCGTACTACGCAGCGTTTGGACTTCCGGAACGCCACCGACAGTCTCGCACTTGGGAGTTGGGTTTGAATAAAAAGGGTGAGTTGTCACCTGCACCTCACTGACGAGGCCCACAATAGGCCGAAACGTACGTCTGGGGTTTTGCTGTTTCTCTCGTTCAGAGAGGGATTGCCTGGTATTTCGGGGCTGATCTGTACTGTGAAGTCAGGATCAGACTGATATGCTTCAGGAAAGTTCTTCTCTGTGAAAGGCACATATTGAGCAAAAGGAGGCTGCTTCTTGGGTAGTAACTAGCCATAGAGCAAGCTATTATGCTATTGTTCGTTCCCAGGTTGAGCGTTTCTCTCTTTTTATTTATGCAAATTATGACATTTTGGGAAGTCTCCCTAAGTGTGATGTGGGAATCCAGACGTGGACCCGTTGCTCAGTGTGCCTAGAGGGATATGGCTGCACCTCACTGACGAGGCCCACAATAGGCCGAAACATACGTCTGGGGTTTTGCTGTTTCTCTCGTTCAGAGAGGGATTGCCTGGTATTTCGGGGCTGGTCTGTACTGTGAAGTCAGGATCAGACTGATATGCTTCAGGAAAGTTCTTCTCTGTGAAAGGCACATATTGAGCAAAAGGAGGCTGCTTCTTGGGTGGTAACTAGCCATAGAGCAAGCTATTATGCTATTGTTCGTTCCCAGGTTGAGCGCTTCTCTCTTTTTATTTATGCAAATTATGACATTTTGGGAAGTCTCCCTAAGTGTGATGCGGGAATCCAGACGTGGACCCGTTGCTCAGTGTGCCTAGAGGGATATGGCTACACCTCACTGACGAGGCCCACAATAGGCCGAAATGTACGTCTGGGGTTTTGCTGTTTCTCTCGTTCATAGAGGGATTGCCTGGTATTTCGGGGCTGGTCTGTACTGTGAAGTCAGGATCAGACTGATATGCTTCAGGAAAGTTCTTCTCTGTGAAAGGCACATATTGAGCAAAAGGAGGCTGCTTCTTGGGTGGTAACTAGCCATAGAGCAAGCTATTATGCTATTGTTCGTTCCCAGGTTGAGCGCTTCTCTCTTTTTATTTATGAGTTGTCATATTGTCTGTAAAAATTGTCTGAGGACGGGGGCAACCCCGAAACGTCACATACATTAAACTGCTTTCCTGTTTCAAGACCCGGTGAGTGCTTTTTACTTGTGGATGCATGTACTTTGCCTTTTAAAGCACCCCGGGCATGATGGATTAACCTTTGTTTCTGTGAGTGCTATACCAACTTGGATGTGTATATATATATATATATATATATATATATCAGCCAGATTTTACAACCACTGTTGCACACCTCCACAATACATATGTGTGTGTGGTCAGATCATTCCCTGATCTCCCTCCTCATGGAAGGTACAAGAGATATGAAAAGAGACAGATCTTGGACATACGACCCTAGTTATTTCAAACACCCAATATCCCATGAAAAGCAACTGCAACAAATGAAAGAATACCGGAACCTTAATGTAGACACCACCTCAAATCCAATAAACCCATGGAGTGCTTACAAGACTTATCTCTGAGGTATGCCGATACAAGGTAAATATATCCAGACCAAACAAAAGAAACAGCAAATACCTCAACTCCAGAAAAAAATTGAAACCCTTGAGAAACAGCATAAACTAACTAAAAAACAAACCACTTTCAACACCCTACAAACTAAAAGAAACATCTTGGCTTCTATCTTGAATGCTAGTGCACTCAAAGCCATACAAAACTAAAAGTTCCATAGAAAAGAAGTACAAATGTACAAAAGGTCTCCAGAAAACAGAGATTGGTGCCGGTTATAAGAAACAATATTGTATGCATATAAACTAGCCCTGGGGAGTAAAACAACTTATATTGTGGAGGGTATCGTAGCGACAGAAAACACACTGTATCTTTGTGCTGACAAACAGCGGAGTTCGTTACTTACAGGAATGTAGGCATACCCGCTCGACGGGGGACCAATAGCATTCAACCGGTTCTGTTCCAGGTAGTAATAGCCAGGTTACTCCTTGACCGGTAAACTGATTCAGCGTTTAGTGCCTTCTCCCTCCTCGAGACTACACGACCCGGCGTGCCGGCACTCACTGATGACGTAATCCAATGTCAGGTGTAAACAGCGATCCCAGCTACATTACCATCCTCCTCACAATACTACTCCCAGGGCGCATACAATAACTCACGGCTGCAGGGCACTGTTTAGACAGAAGGGCTCCTTACCCTTCTAAATAAATAGAAAAAATAAGTCCAGAAAGCTCCCATAAGAAAGTAAATAAAAGTCCAAATTTTATTTCATTAAATTTAAATCCAAGAGTTAAAAGCAAAATAGAGGTAACATCAAGGATAGGTGGAGAGACAAATTCGTCTTACATGTTTCGGCCAAATGCAGCCGTAATCATAGACATAAATTCACACAGGTGTCACCCTTATTTACAGAGGTAAAATGTTCCTTATTGGTTAAAACATAACACACCCTTCCCCTTTTCCTCCCTTGCAAGAGAACAAATCAACCATTTAAGTACCACAGACATGTTTCCATTAAATAAATGTAAAGTGAATTAGGATTTAGCTTAAACCAAATTTAAATATATACATCAAACAAACAAATCAATGGATTACAGTTCTTAGGACAGAAAAACATCAGAGCACAGAATTCTTAATTACTCAAATAAATATAGCAATAGATTACATATATAGTGTCAAACAAACAAAGGTGCAGCTCAATTTTACTGCCTTTACATATTTCATTTTACTAATGATTTTGACTACTAGTAAGATATATCACACTCATAGGGTAACTAAAATTCTTTTAGCTCTTGAATTAAAATATATATATCTGTTTATTTGATTAAATACGTTCAACTTGATTTATGTCTTCCATACATGGCTTATGCTTGGTCATTCATAAAAGAATTAATTTACAAACAGTAAATAATCACACTATCAACAGTTGGGAGCTAGCGCAATAACACCTATTCCCAAAAGTTAATAATGTCATTTTCGGAGTTAAACCCATAAGGAGTTAAAGTGCACATCTTATTAATCCAATAGACTTCTTGTCTAGCAAGAATTGACCATTTATCCCCCCCCCTCGGGGGTCTGCTTATGGATTCTATTGCATTCCATTCAAAGGTGCGCACATCACCCCCATGTACAAAAATGAAGTGTCTGGCCAGTTCTGAGCATTCAATTTTGTTTTTAATGTATCCCAAATGTTCTCGTATCCTAGTACGGACGTCACGGCTAGTCATACCTATATACTGTAATTTATGGCATGTACATCCTATCAAATAAACCACAAAGGTGGTAGAGCAATTAACACATCCCTTGGTATTAAAGTTCTCATTGGTAACATAGGAAGTAAAGCTAGATCCTACTTTAATGACATCACAAGCTTTACAATTCTTCCCACATCTGTAGGTACCATTATGCCTTAACCAAGAGCTCTGATTTTGGGGGGCCCGAAGTTCACTAGGGGAAACCATGTTTCCCAAGGATAAATTTCTCCTATATACAAACCTGCAACCATCACTAACAACATCTTTCAGAAGATCATCTCCATATAAGATGGGTAGATACTTTTTAATGATGTTGCAGATCTGATAGTATTGCATGGAATATTTAGTAATGAACAATGGTTTATTGTCATTTTGATTTTTGGACTGTACATTAGAACCTCTATACTTTAGGAGACTGGCTCTATCGATTTTGATAGTATCCTCCATGGCATTTTTAATGACCTGAGCAGAATAACCTCTATTCTCAAGTCTTTTACTTAATGCCTGGGACTCAGAATAAAAAGTAGTATCGTTTGAGCTAATTCTCCTAGTTCTTAGGAACTGGCCCTTAGCGATCCCCCTAAACACATGTCTTGGATGTGAGCTTGAGGAATGCAATATAGAGTTACCTGCAATGGGTTTTGCGATAGACATTAGTTTCTATCTTCTTAGTGCACTTATTGAAACTCAATTCCACATCCAAGAAGTGTATAGTGTCAGGCCGCCACTCATAGGTAAATTGGATATCGGGAATACAAGAATTGAGATATCCTACAAAATCTCTGGCTTCCAGTTCAGAAAAGGTACCAATGAAAATCAGATCATCAATAAATCTCTTGTAGTACAATATCCTCGCTGAGTAGGGGTTCACATGTCCCAGCAAATACTTATATTCCATCCAGCCCATAAATAAGTTCGCGTATGAGGGGGCGAATTTCGCCCCCATGGCTGTGCCTTTTAGCTGGACATAGTGGACCCCCTCAAAGCGAAAATAATTGTGCTCAAGAAGAAATTTAGTAGCCAGAACAATGAACTCCTTAGTTTCATTAGAATATTCGGTTAACAAATCTAGAAAAAACTTCAAAGCTTCTAGACCCAATGAATGTGGTATTGACGTATACAGCGCTGTGACATCAACTGTCAGCCATGTCATACCTTCCACCACCTGCACAGTATCCACAAGGTTGAGTATGTGGGTAGTATCTCTTAAAAAGCTGGGAAGTGACATAACCAGCGGCTGCAGAATACAATCTATCCACTCTGATAGATGTTCAAACAATGACCCAATTCCAGCAACAATTGGTCGTCCCTTAACTTGCTCCAAACTCTTGTGGATCTTGGGCAGGTGGTGGAATATAGGTACCACAGGATCAGAGACAAACAAAAACTCAAAGGTACTTTGATCAATAATGCCCAGATACAAAGCATCATCAAGAATAGATTTCAATCTATTCTGGTACAATCTAGTGGGATTACTTCTGAGTGCTTTATATGAAGTGACATCACTCAACTGACGTATAGCTTCATTCACATACATGTCCCTGTCCATTACCACAATATTGCCGCCCTTATCGGCCTGTTTGACCACTATTGACAAGTTATTTTGTAGAGATACAATCGCCTCTCTCTCTTGTCTACTTAGATTTGAGTGATCCACAGATGTGGTTTTGTCTAGGGCATGTAATTCTTCAGTTACTCGTTTGTGAAAGCTCTCCAAAGCTCTCCCCCTAGATTGCACAGGATAGAATTTAGACTTATTTTTAAACCTGGGGGTTAGTGTGTATGCCAAATCAGGATCATTGAATTGTTCTTTTTCTAGAGATTGTAAAGTTGTCAGATCACACATCTCTTTAAAATTCAAAAGTGAAAGTTTAGTGTCAACCTGTTCAAAATTTTGGGCTTCCTCTCTAGGTGCTCCCTCATTAGTAAAGTGTCTACGTAAGGTTAAATTGCGCACAAATTTATTTAAGTCTAGGATAGTTTGGAAAATATCAAATTTTTTGGTTGGACAAAACCCCAGACCAAAATTTAACACTTTAATTTCAATTGCACTTAGATTGTAGTGAGAGATATTGATAACCAAGTCATTTTTTATTTCTTGGTTGCACCTCTGAGGGTATATCTGTTTGCCCCTCTGATCTTGTTGACTACTCCTGTTCCCCCTCCTCCCTTTGTTTTTAGAGCTGACCGAAAAACCTGGTTGTTAGATTTAGTTACATTAATTGTGTCATTTCCTACAGATACTGATGAACCACTTGCTACATTATTCGCTATACTAGTACTCCTAGGAATCGCTCCTGAGTATACAGTTTGTTCATTTCCAATATGTAAGCCATTAATGTGGTCATTGCTACACGCAGATTTAGCTTGGTTATACTGAATTAGTGGTTCTTGTGCAGATGTATTATTAGCTGTTGCATTCTGGCCTACATTAGTTTGAATATTATCATCATTCCTAGTAATTAATACATTCTCATTTTCAGAATTAGAACCCTCATCGTAGGAGGTGGAGAAGTTAGAGAGGGAATCATCATCTGTACTTTCATGATCATTTTTAAAAGTCACCCTTCTTCCTTTATTCTTCCTTCTCCTCCTCCTACGATTACTCTCAGTGGTATTAGAAATCATATTTTTACCATCCCCATCTTCATTATCATGAATAAACCAAGAAGACCTGCGTCTATGTAGTTTTTGCCACAAAAAGACTTGACCAGTAGAGTAGTCTTTCTGATCTCTAAGAAATTTTACATGTTTGGTTTGTATGATATCTTTCTTAAGGGTTTCAATAGCATCTTGTAACATCTTATCAAATTCACCGTAACCTTCATTTACTCCTGTTCCCCCAAAGGGAGGAGGGGGAACAGGAGTAGTCAACAAGATCAGAGGGGCAAACAGATATACCCTCAGAGGTGCAACCAAGAAATAAAAAATGACTTGGTTATCAATATCTCTCACTACAATCTAAGTGCAATTGAAATTAAAGTGTTAAATTTTGGTCTGGGGTTTTGATATTTTCCAAACTATCCTAGACTTAAATAAATTTGTGCGCAATTTAACCTTACGTAGACACTTTACTAATGAGGGAGCACCTAGAGAGGAAGCCCAAAATTTTGAACAGGTTGACACTAAACTTTCACTTTTGAATTTTAAAGAGATGTGTGATCTGACAACTTTACAATCTCTAGAAAAAGAACAATTCAATGATCCTGATTTGGCATACACACTAACCCCCAGGTTTAAAAATAAGTCTAAATTCTATCCTGTGCAATCTAGGGGGAGAGCTTTGGAGAGCTTTCACAAACGAGTAACTGAAGAATTACATGCCCTAGACAAAACCACATCTGTGGATCACTCAAATCTAAGTAGACAAGAGAGAGAGGCGATTGTATCTCTACAAAATAACTTGTCAATAGTGGTCAAACAGGCCGATAAGGGCGGCAATATTGTGGTAATGGACAGGGACATGTATGTGAATGAAGCTATACGTCAGTTGAGTGATGTCACTTCATATAAAGCACTCAGAAGTAATCCCACTAGATTGTACCAGAATAGATTGAAATCTATTCTTGATGATGCTTTGTATCTGGGCATTATTGATCAAAGTACCTTTGAGTTTTTGTTTGTCTCTGATCCTGTGGTACCTATATTCCACCACCTGCCCAAGATCCACAAGAGTTTGGAGCAAGTTAAGGGACGACCAATTGTTGCTGGAATTGGGTCATTGTTTGAACATCTATCAGAGTGGATAGATTGTATTCTGCAGCCGCTGGTTATGTCACTTCCCAGCTTTTTAAGAGATACTACCCACATACTCAACCTTGTGGATACTGTGCAGGTGGTGGAAGGTATGACATGGCTGACAGTTGATGTCACAGCGCTGTATACGTCAATACCACATTCATTGGGTCTAGAAGCTTTGAAGTTTTTTCTAGATTTGTTAACCGAATATTCTAATGAAACTAAGGAGTTCATTGTTCTGGCTACTAAATTTCTTCTTGAGCACAATTATTTTCGCTTTGAGGGGGTCCACTATGTCCAGCTAAAAGGCACAGCCATGGGGGCGAAATTCGCCCCCTCATACGCGAACTTATTTATGGGCTGGATGGAATATAAGTATTTGCTGGGACATGTGAACCCCTACTCAGCGAGGATATTGTACTACAAGAGATTTATTGATGATCTGATTTTCATTGGTACCTTTTCTGAACTGGAAGCCAGAGATTTTGTAGGATATCTCAATTCTTGTATTCCCGATATCCAATTTACCTATGAGTGGCGGCCTGACACTATACACTTCTTGGATGTGGAATTGAGTTTCAATAAGTGCACTAAGAAGATAGAAACTAATGTCTATCGCAAACCCATTGCAGGTAACTCTATATTGCATTCCTCAAGCTCACATCCAAGACATGTGTTTAGGGGGATCGCTAAGGGCCAGTTCCTAAGAACTAGGAGAATTAGCTCAAACGATACTACTTTTTATTCTGAGTCCCAGGCATTAAGTAAAAGACTTGAGAATAGAGGTTATTCTGCTCAGGTCATTAAAAATGCCATGGAGGATACTATCAAAATCGATAGAGCCAGTCTCCTAAAGTATAGAGGTTCTAATGTACAGTCCAAAAATCAAAATGACAATAAACCATTGTTCATTACTAAATATTCCATGCAATACTATCAGATCTGCAACATCATTAAAAAGTATCTACCCATCTTATATGGAGATGATCTTCTGAAAGATGTTGTTAGTGATGGTTGCAGGTTTGTATATAGGAGAAATTTATCCTTGGGAAACATGGTTTCCCCTAGTGAACTTCGGGCCCCCCAAAATCAGAGCTCTTGGTTAAGGCATAATGGTACCTACAGATGTGGGAAGAATTGTAAAGCTTGTGATGTCATTAAAGTAGGATCTAGCTTTACTTCCTATGTTACCAATGAGAACTTTAATACCAAGGGATGTGTTAATTGCTCTACCACCTTTGTGGTTTATTTGATAGGATGTACATGCCATAAATTACAGTATATAGGTATGACTAGCCGTGACGTCCGTACTAGGATACGAGAACATTTGGGATACATTAAAAACAAAATTGAATGCTCAGAACTGGCCAGACACTTCATTTTTGTACATGGGGGTGATGTGCGCACCTTTGAATGGAATGCAATAGAATCCATAAGCAGACCCCCGAGGGGGGGGGATAAATGGTCAATTCTTGCTAGACAAGAAGTCTATTGGATTAATAAGATGTGCACTTTAACTCCTTATGGGTTTAACTCCGAAAATGACATTATTAACTTTTGGGAATAGGTGTTATTGCGCTAGCTCCCAACTGTTGATAGTGTGATTATTTACTGTTTGTAAATTAATTCTTTTATGAATGACCAAGCATAAGCCATGTATGGAAGACATAAATCAAGTTGAACGTATTTAATCAAATAAACAGATATATATATTTTAATTCAAGAGCTAAAAGAATTTTAGTTACCCTATGAGTGTGATATATCTTACTAGTAGTCAAAATCATTAGTAAAAGGAAATATGTAAAGGCAGTAAAATTGAGCTGCACCTTTGTTTGTTTGACACTATATATGTAATCTATTGCTATATTTATTTGAGTAATTAAGAATTCTGTGCTCTGATGTTTTTCTGTCCTAAGAACTGTAATCCATTGATTTGTTTGTTTGATGTATATATTTAAATTTGGTTTAAGCTAAATCCTAATTCACTTTACATTTATTTAATGGAAACATGTCTGTGGTACTTAAATGGTTGATTTGTTCTCTTGCAAGGGAGGAAAAGGGGAAGGGTGTGTTATGTTTTAACCAATAAGGAACATTTTACCTCTGTAAATAAGGGTGACACCTGTGTGAATTTATGTCTATGATTACGGCTGCATTTGGCCGAAACATGTAAGACGAATTTGTCTCTCCACCTATCCTTGATGTTACCTCTATTTTGCTTTTAACTCTTGGATTTAAATTTAATGAAATAAAATTTGGACTTTTATTTACTTTCTTATGGGAGCTTTCTGGACTTATTTTTTCTAAAACTAAAAGTTCCATATTTTATATACTGTATGCCAATAAACCAGACATATTTTTAGCACATAAAATAAGGGGAAAATGTAGAGCAATAGCCATCCCCAGTACTCAACGTGCGAACGGCACCTTTGCATCTAACTCCCAGGAAATAGTAGACAAGTTTGCTGAATTCTACGGGGTTTTCTATGACAGCAAAAAGGTACATAACGTACATAACACAGCAGACACTAAGCATTTAACCCCACATTTTTATCAGAATCAGGGCTCTGACAGAGATAAAGAGACCCTTAATGCCCTGTGGAATCTGTTAGCTCTCTGCAAATAACCTATAATAATAATAACAGCCTCTTAAATCTTACAAGTAGTTAAAGAACTAAAATCAGGAAAGGTCGCAGGACCAGATGGCTTTCCTGGGAATACTATAAATTGCTTAGAACAGCACTAATTTCTCACCTTACTAAATTCTGTAACCACATTTTAGAGGGTCATGAAATTCCCCCAGAACTACTTCAAGCCAAAATAATAGTCATCCCCAAACCAGGAAAGAATCCTACGATTTGTTCTAGTTACAGACCGATAACTTAAGATATTCACCAAAATCCTTGCCAATTGCCTTAAACTAATATTACCATCTCTCGTACACACCGATCAGGTTGAATTTATAAAAGATAGGGAAGCCCCGGATAACATAAGACTGTTGATTAACATAATAGACTGTCTTAACAAGACCAGAACGCCTTCTCTGCTTCTGTCTTTGGAGGCAGAGAAGGTATTTGACAGGATAGACTGGAACTATATGCAGGAGGTACTATACAAGATGGGCTTTGAAGGGTTGTTTTTATGGCCATTCAAGCAATTTACTCCACTCTGACAGCGCAGTTCTCAGCAGCAGGATATAAATTCAAAAGGTTCCGCATTCTGAATGGGACTAGGTAGGGATGTTCCCTATCCCCCCTCATCTTTGCCCTGTGCATAGAACCACTAGCTGCCAGAATTAGACTAGCCCCAAATATTACAGGAGCAAGAATCTCAAATGTAGAATACAAATTATCTTTATTTGCGGATGACATTTTACTAACAATAACCAAGCCGCTCACCTCCCTCCCAAACTTATACCATATACTGGACAACTTCTCAACTATATCAGGATACAAAATCAATTTAGATAAAAGTTAAGGGTTACCGAGCAGCAGCCATTTTAAACATGATTTAAAGCTGCCTGGGGGGCAATTGCCCTGCTGCCCCCCGGCCCAGTCCACCCCTGACATTAGGTATCCACCTCCCCCCCAGGAAGAACCGGGTTATCAGTTAAGTCAGCTTAACCTGACATAATGAATTTCTTCAATGTATCAACTTTAGCTGGACACTAAGTGGCTTTGCAGCGTAGAAAGAGGAAACACCATTTACAAAATAATACTGATTGACGGAGCTCATGATGGCAAACATGGCGGAAGAGAGCAGTTTGATGCAGCACGAGGAGTTCTTCTCAAAACTCAAACGCATCATGCTGCAGCTAATAGAAAAAGCACTGTATGATTACCTGATACAGTGCTTACATATTGAGAAGGGGACCGGCACTGTAACAATCGACCATCTGAACACACCACAAGAGTCGCATGACCATGTACACTCTCAGCCGATATCCAACATGCCTAGTGTTTCACACAGTACAGAGCTGTCGTCAAGTTACCAATTGGTTTCCACATCGCAGGCTGTAGACTGTCCTACGGGATACAAGATATATACCACAACAGCTCATCCAACAAAAACGGGTCTGTACTCTGCGAATCTGGGCTCTACAGGAGCTCCAAAGCACAACACACAGAATGCGCCACTGACGGTAAAGGAAATGGCCATAGCAGCTTTGCCTCTATGTGGTACACTTATTGGACATGGAGCATAAATCCTCTGCAAACCCTTACTATCTCAACTCTGCAGCATTCACACAGAAGCGGCACCCTCTACCAACAAGAACACAATCGGACTTGGCAAAGCTGGTAGTAATCAACGCACCCCAGTAATACTTTGGAAAAGGTTTAAATTATTCTCTTTTGGGACTTAACAGTAAATATGCCAGGACACTCAATATCCACCATTGTTTTAGGAATTTTCAGAATATGTGCAACTTTGGCAAACTTTACCACACTGCTTGATACCACATGTGTCTATGTCCATAACATAGGTTCCATCTAGTCTACAAAGTTATAAGATTTCTTAGGTACCTAGAATAGGCAATATGAATGTCAGATATTGCTATACTGTTTGTGAACGTGTTTCTTGGGGGTTTTGTAGGGGGATCCCTAGGAAGACACTAAATAAGATGATGTCTTACCTATATGCATTACAATCCTGACTTGATGACAAGTTCCTCCTTGCAGCCAGCGGCCGTGAGATACATTTAAATATGATAAGTCTAGACCTTAGCATGGGACCACATATCCTAATTACATCCAATGTCGTAGCACAGTTATTTTTATGACTTAAATTTGGAGTTCCCATACAGCAAATTCTTCTCTGTTATTAGATTTCTAATTTCCACATGCAATACCAAACCTATCTACAAAACTTATGCCTATCAAGTGCAGATATCACAATTGTATACTAAATGTCCAGGTATGGCCTTTATTTTATTATATTCTACCCTATTATGTACTTTACAAAGAATGCAGTTTGCATTTTGTTAAAATTATTTTTTCCATTTTATTGTGCTAACACAAATCTTGTTTATTCGAGTGCTCTATAGTACCCCATGTCTGTACACCAAATTTATATATCTGGTCCAAGAGTGACCAATACTGTTATATTTTGGGGGGAAACAATGACTTTCGGCCAGATTAAGAATTTCGCGTTATGAGCGGCTCGGTACTAACTTGCAAGTTATTTCCACCGCTCACCTTTAATAGCGCTGCTATTACAGGTTTGCAAAAACCCGGCGTTAGCAGGCAATATGGCAGCGTTGAGCTCCATACCGCACACAAATACAAGCGCTGCTTTGAGCTGGTTTTACATGCTCATGCAAGATTTCTCCATAGACATCAATGGGGAGAGCCGGCTAAAAAAAATCCTAACACCTGCAAAAAAGGAGCGTAAAGCTCCGTAACGCAGCCCCACTGATTCCTATGGGGAAAGAAAATTTATGTTTATACCTAACACCCTAACATAAACCCCGAGTCTAAACACCCCTAATCTGCCACCCCCGACATCACGACACCTACATTACACTTATTAACCCCTAATCTGCCGCCCCCAATGTCGCTGCCACCTACATAAATTTATTAACCCCTAATTTGCCACCCCCAATGTCGCCGCCACCACTATACTAAAGTTATTAACCCCTAAACCTCTGGCCTCCCACATCACTAACACTAAATAAATATATTAACCCCTAAACCTAAGTCTAACCCTAACACCCCTAACTTTAATATAATTAAAATAAATCTAAATACACTACAATTAAATAAATTACATTAATGAAATACAATTAACTAAATTACAAAATAAAATAAACACTAAATTACACAAAATAAAAAAGAAATTATCAAATATTTAAACTAATTACACCTAATCTAATAGCCCTATAAAAATAAAAAAGCCCCCCAAAATAAAAAAAACCCTATCCTAAACTAAACTGCCAATAGCCCTTAAAAGGGCCTTTTGCGGGGCATTGCCCCAATGAAATCAGCTCTTTTACCTGTAAAAAAAATACAAACAACCCCCAACAGTAAAACCCACCACCCACACAACCAAACCCCCCAAATAAAATCCTATCTACAAAACCTAAGCTCCCAATTGCCCAGAAAAAGGCATTTGTATGGGCATTGCCCTTAAAAGGGCATTTAGCTCTTTTTCATTGCCCAAAACTCTAATCTAAAAATAAAACCCACCCAATAAACCCTTAATAAAACCTAACACTAACCCCCGAAGATCCACTTACAGTTTTTGAAGACCGGACATCCATCCTCAATGAAGCCATGAGAAGTCTTCATCCAAGCGGCAAGAAGTCATCAACGAAGCCAGGAGAAGTCTTCATCAAAGCGGCAAGAAATCATCCTCCAGGCAGGCAGAAGTCTTCATCCAGACGGCATCTTCCATCTTCATCCTTCCAAGCGGAGCAGGTCCATCTTCAAGACATCGGGTGCGGAACATCCTCTTCTTTCGCTGTCTATGGAAGAATTAAGGTTCCTTTAAATGGCGTCATCCAAGATGGTGTCCCTTGAATTCTGATTGGATGACAGAATTCTATCAGCCAATCGGAATTAAAGGGTAAAAAATCATATTGGCTGATCCAATCAGCCAATAGGATTGAGCTTGCATTTTACTGGCTGTTCTAATCAGCCAATAGAATGTGAGCTCAATCCTATTGGCTGATTGGATCAGCCAATAGGATTGAAGCTCAATCCTATTGGCTGATTGCATCAGCCAATAGGATTTTTTACCCTTTAATTCCGATTGGCTGATAGAATTCTATCAGCCAATCGGAATTCAAGGGACGCAATCTTGGATGACGTCATTTAAAGCAACCTTCATTCTTCAGTAGACAGTGAAAGAAGAGGATGCTCCGTGCTAGATGTCTTGAAGATGGACCCGCTCCTTGTCGGAAGGATGAAGATAGAAGATGCCGTCTAGAGGATGACTTCTTGCCGCTTGGATGAAGACTTCTCCCGGCTTAGTTGAAGACTTCTTGCCGCTTGGATGAAGACCTCTCACGGCTTCGTTGAGGATGGATGTCCGGTCTTCAAAAACTGTAAGTGGATCTTCGGGGGTTAGTGTTAGGTTTTATTAAGGGTTTATTGGGTGGGTTTTATTTTTAGATTAGAGTTTTGGGCAATGAAAAAGAGCTAAATGCACTTTTAAGGGCAATGCCCATCCAAATGCCTTTTTCAGGGCAATGTGGAGCTTAGGTTTTTTAGATAGGATTTTATTTGGGGGGTTTGGTTGTGTGGGTGGTGGGTTTTACTGTTGGGGGGTTATTTGTAATTTTTATTACAGGTAAAAGAGCTGATTTCTTTGGGGCAATTCCCTGCAAACGGCCCTTTTAAGGGCTATTGGCAGTTTAGTGTAGGCTAGGGTTTTTTATTTTGATAGGGCTATTAGATTAGGTGAAATTAGTTTAAATATTTGATAATTTCTTTTTATTTTGTGTAATTTAGTGGGTTTTTTTTGTAATTTTGTTAATTGTATTTAATTAATGTAATTTATTTAATTTTAGTGTAATGTTAGGTGTTAGTTTAACTTAGGTTAGGTTTTATTTTACAAGTAAATTTGTATTTATTTAAACTAGATAGTTAGTAAATAGTTAATAACTATTTATTAACTATTCTACCCAGTTAAAATAAATACAAACTTACCTGTGAAATAAAAATAAAACCTAAGATAGCTACAATGTAACTATTAGTTATATTGTAGCTAGCTTAGGGTTTATTTTATAGGTAAGTATTCAGTCTTAAATAGGTATTATTTAGGTAATAATAGTAGGTTTTATTTAGATTTTTTTAATTATATTAAAGTTAGGGGTGTTAGGGTTAGGGTTAGACTTAGGGTTAGGGGTTAATATATTTATTTAGTGTTAGTGATGTCTTAGGTGTTAATTTAGGGGTTAATATGTTTATTATATTGGCAGCGATGTCCGGAGCGGCAGATTAGGGGTTAATAATTTTATTTTAGTGTTTGCTATACGGGAGGGCCTCGGTTTAGGGGTTAATAGGTAGTGTATGGGTGTTAGTGTACTTTGTAACACTTTAGTTATGAGTTTTATGTTACAGCTTTGTAACGTAAAACCCTTGACTACTGACTTTCAGTTTACGGTATGGATCTTGTAGTTATAGGCTGTACCGCTCACGTTTTGGCCGGACAGGCAAATTCGTAATACCGGCGAAGTGGAAGTCACATTTAAAAAGGACTTTTTAAAAAGTGCGGTAGTTACGTTGCGTGACTACCAAAAAAGTGTGCAATACCAGCAGTAGTGAAAAAG
Source organism: Bombina bombina (assembly GCF_027579735.1). Classification (NCBI taxonomy): domain Eukaryota; kingdom Metazoa; phylum Chordata; class Amphibia; order Anura; family Bombinatoridae; genus Bombina; species Bombina bombina. Next base: position 1,052,880,153 of record NC_069499.1, on the reverse strand, counting down.
AGCCTTAATGCTGCTTTTTCACTCAAAACTCGTAATCTAGCTGTTTATTATTTCTGAGGGTATGTAACAGAATTAATATACTGCTGTAAAGTGTAACATGTACCCGCATTACTTACTTGTATGTACATTCTCAATAAAAATATAAAAAAAAAAAAAAAAAAGTGAAGCGTTACCAATAGTCCTACCACTCCAAACAAAAGAAAAATAAAAGATATTAAAAATTGATCTAAAATGGGCAAAACACTCATTAAAATATTTAGGTATCAATTTAACAACCCAACTCAATCAACTATATAATCAGAACTATATAATGATATTCAAAACTATTAGACAAGATATTAAGAAATGGAAAACATTCTCTTGGTTTGGGCACATCTCAGCTGTCAGAATGAATATCTTCCCGAGATTGCTCTATTTGTTAAGGACCCTACCAATTAAAATACTGTTACAGGAATAAATACTAGCTTATATTAGAGGTTACAAATCAGTTAGAATCTCAACACATATCTTAACCCAACATAGAACATTGGGAGGAGTAGGAGTCCCTAATCTAGTTGAGTACTATAAAGCAGCCAGATTAACTCAAACCTCTTTGCTGGGTAGAACTTCCAGAGACATCCTATGGGCCATGCTGGAAGCAAATATGAAAGGCCTATCATTTCCAGATGACTTGATATGGAGTAGACAATTTCATAACACACAAACACACAGATCACCCACCTGAAAATCGGAAAACCCAGAGCCGGAAATTAGCATTAAAACACCCTAACCTACTGCCCATATACACCAGGATGATGCCAATAAGATGCCTACTACCAATTGTTACACAAAGATCAATAGATATCTAGGCAAACAAAGGACTATACAGGGTAGCAGACCTACTTTGCAACCACAAATTTATGACATACAACCAACTGCAGGACAAATCAGAACCAATCAAACTTCATTGGTATTTGTATCTCCAAATAGCCTTAGTCAAAAAACAATATATAAATAATATCCCACATCAACCGAACACATTCTTAGAAAATCTGTTTAATCACAGACAAGACTGAAACATGCATCTCTAAATTCTATTTAGTCATACAGACTTTACATAGTACCACTAAAAACTTAGTCATGCTCAATTGGGAAAAAGACCTAGGGGTCGATTTATGAAAGTGCGAGCGAACATGATACGATGTAGCGTATCATGTCCGCTGCACATCAATAAATGCCGACAGCATACGCTGTCGGCATTTATTATTGCACAAGCAGTTCTGGTGAACTGCTTGTGCAATGCCGCCCCCTGCAGATTTGCAGCCAATTGGCAGCTAGCAGGGGGTGTCAATCAGCCCTGATAGTTTAGGATCGGGAGGATTGATGTCCGCAATCTCAGAGCAGACGGGCCAGTTATGGAGCAATGGTCTTTAGACCACTGCTTCATAACTGTTGTTTCCGGCGAGCCTGAAGGTTCGCAAGGAAACAGGGGCATCAAGCGCTATTCGAAACTTGATAATTTGGCCCCCTAGAGATTGACCTACAGAATAATAACTGGGAGGTAGTCTTTAGCTCTATTAGTAAAAGCCTTATAAGTGCAGATCTGTGGGAAAATTCTATTAAAATTGCTTTTTGCTGGTATCTAACCCCAGTGAAAACATCACATATGACTACTTCAGGGACCAGACTATGCTACAGAGGCTATGGAGAATTGGGTACCTATAAACATATGTGGTCGAAATGTGAGGACGTCAGAAAGATCTGGCAATCATTGTCAAAGTTACTTAGTACACTTCTGGAGGAAACAGTACATCTAACTATGGCACAGGTGTTACAGCATAAACAAATAAACAAAAAAAGAATTTCAATAAAGCCATAAACACGTTTATCAGAATTTTATGTACCAGAGCATGTATAGTAAAACACTGGAAGATATAAAAAACATGTGAGTGCTGAAAACGGATTAGCAGTGAGGTGAGACCCTCCTAGACCAATAACGCTTTACAGATCCAATACCCGGGGAAAACGATGCATGAATCTTGCTTGATTCCAATATAATAATGAATTGACTCAGTATCTCAGTTTCTTATTGTTTATTTAATGTTTAGGTTTTTTTTAATGTTAGAAATGCTGTAACCTTTCTTAGTCATGTTTTGTTTACAATACTCAATTGCTGGGCAAGGAGAGCGGGGATTCCTCCTCTCTTCAGAGAAAAGACTGATCTATGGGGAATACCCCACTTCATACTAAAGACTGGATATTTGAGACCTCTGCCTAGGACTGGAATATGAGGCCAGGCATACAATTATTAATCTGTTTATATAAAAATGTATTCTTTAATATCAATAATAATAAAAATGATTTAAACATAAATGTTTCCATGGACATTTTCCTTGTCAATAATTATGCCATTGACCAATATTATTCAGATATTAAACAGTTGAATAGTCAATCATAACATTAACATGTAGTGAAAATGAATGTTTTCCAAAACTAATTTTGAGTGTTAAGCAAAGCTTTAACATTTGTTTAGAAAGAACAAAAGCCTACAACAAAATATTTGCTCAACTCTCTACAAATAACTATTCAGTGAATGCACTGAATCATTAACAAAACTTTTTCAATCTAGACCCTAAAAACAAATTTCAACATTTAGCATCAAACATATACCACAATCATAGCAACAAACTATAATTGAGCAGCATAATCATTATTTTCAGCAGCAGATGTTCTATTTTTTACTTTTCAATTATGCTGAATGCAGGACATGTATTAATAACACCATACCTCCCTCATTCAAGACCACTCCATCTAATCAAAATACATCAATTCAAAATAGCATATTGTGAGTAAACAAAACAGTAGATTCTCATGAATATTTTATTTTATACATTTTATCAACTAAAATATAAATTTGATGTAATTATAGACAACAGTGATATTTAATTATTATGCTATGTGATATTAACAACAAAGCGTATTTTCTTGTACTTCTTTAATCAATATGATGCATCAACATTTAACATTCACTAACCACATTTTTGATGCTGTTATTGTTTTTGATAGAAGTCATTGATAAGTATTGCAAAAATAATATACATGTACACTTTCGTCAATAAACCAAAAAGAAAATTGACACCTACCTAAGTTGTCTGTTGGATTTACTCATATAGGAGAATAACTGAAAGCTATAGTCAGGAACAAGCTAAGGTCTGTGGTCATATAAGCAGCCAGGAAACAGGCATCGATTTCAGATGAATAGAGTAGTCATACTTCAGTTTAAGATCAAGAACCAATTGAGCAATTCATAGCCAGGAGGAACCAGAAAAATACTCCAAAACACAAATCCAAAGATCAGCAGCCGGGCAGTAAGTCAGGAATAAGTGACACAACAAAGGGAGCAGGCAAGAAACAAAGTCCAGGAAACATTCCAGGATCACAGCATGAAAGAATGGTCAGGAACCAGGGATATCATCAATGAACATATAGACCTCACTGCCTGCACTATGTGTAGTGCTTCTGTGGCTGAACTATACAGGAGTGGCATAAAGTCACCCAAAAGCAAAGTGAGAAACTGGTGGAGAGCATGCCAAGACACATGATAGCAGCCTCTCTGTCCCGGCCGCAGACAGAGAGATCAAATAGCATACACAAATACAGAGGTGTATTTGTAAAAAAAATGTAGACCCCAGCATTACAAATACAGGGCTAGATTACGAGCGGCACATTATCGTTTGTGTGCTTATGCAAGTCAAAAAAGTGTCACAAAACATCAAAATACATTTAAAAGTACAGTAACACTCATGATAATACTATCTAAAAAATATTAAAAAAAAACTGCAAATTTTTTTTATAAGGGCTCAAAGATATGAGATTTCAGGTGTTAGAAAAAAACAGACCAAAAGTGCTTTTACATAGGGACACCTAGAAACACTTGAATAAATACATATATGTATATAAATACATATGCATGTATTTCTATACATATGTATATATGTTTATATATATTTTTACTGACATATATACACATATAAATACGGATATACATATGTATAGAAATAACTACATATATTTCATTGCAATCCTGTGCTCATGTTTGCGCAAGCTGGCTGCTATTTTTTTTTTTATCAAAATGAGGCTCCATTAAATTCTATGGGGGGAATACGATCCTGTGTTCACAATTAAGCAAATACTTTTTTCGGCGCGAGGATTAGACCGTATGAGTGCAAAAAGTTTTACTTGTGACTTATAATACATGTGCAACTGGGCGCTCAATGGAAAAAAGTTGAGCACATAGTGTAAAATATTTGAAGCCTATGAAAAGCTAATTAAGGCGTTTCACTAATGTAACTCTAAAACACAACAGAAGGAAGTAGTAATTAAAATTTCAAACAAATATGAACACTAGGCTTTCCCCAATGTACAATATAAACCTGTGTACAGATAGAGATTAATAGCCCAGAACCCCAACTAAAAGCTCTCAAGCAGCAGTGTATTACTATTTTATCAGAAATACTCATCTCTTACTGTATTATTGAGGAAAAAGAGTGACTACTGGTAACCTCAGATTGTGCAATAAGAATGAAAGCTCAACATAATACTACATTTGTTATGAAGGACATATCAAAACAGATACATAGTGGTCTAAGTATCAAGTCTAGTATTATAATTAGTGAACAAGCTAATATAATGTAACTGTAGTGGGATTTCAAGCTTTTTCTCCGCCAGGATTAAACATGTGTTGAATGTGAGAAACCCTCCCAATTTTTCTGCTCTCTGACTCTCTGCAGCATGTGAGGGGTTACTATGTTTGAATGATAGACTTCATGTCTTCCCTTATTACAGAGGGTCTTAATGTATGAAACATATTTGCCGCACAGTAATGGCTCCCCAGATCCAAAGAGCACCTCTAGATCAAATCAGGGGGTTTCAAGGTGAGAACCATTTATTTGCAAACCAGGTTTAAATGGCAAGCCAGAAGGTAACATTTTTGGCCCCTTCAGGTGATTTTTGTGTAGTCCCATCAGGGAATTTCAGTTTCATTAGCATACTGTAAATAAAAATTGCTGATGAAGCTATAGGGGCATATCTATCAAGCTCCGAACGGAGCTTGATGCCCCATGTTTCTGGTGAGCCTGCAGGCTCGCCAAAAACAGCAGTTATGAAGCAGCTCTGAGCAGGAGGACAGACATCTCCACAAATCAACCCGATCGAGTGCGATCGGGTTGATTGACACCCCCTTGCTCGCGGCCGATTGGCTGGGAGTCTGCAGGGGGCGGCGTTGCACCAGCAGCTCACAAGAGCTGCTGGTGCAATGTTGAATACGAAGAGCGTATTGCTCTCTGCATTCAGCAAGGTCTGTCGGACCTGATCCGCACTCAGGTCCGATAGACCTTTGATAAATATCCCCCCACGTGCTGCTGTGGAGTAAATATTGTATTTGGTAACTATAGATTGAATTAGCTAAAATGTGTAATAGATTGGGTGAGGGGAAACTACAGTGACTGGTGAGAGAGCACTGCTCACTCAACGGTTCCAGGAAAAGGATAAGATGAGGTTATCTCCCCTTCCTCCAAAGACCTCTAATTGCCCGGAAAACTGGAGCTGGATTAACAAAAGAAGAGGCTCCATCAAATCCTTAGCACTCAATAAACACAATCCACTAGCACAGGCAGTAGATTATGTGAATGTCCAACAATATTTAGTAGACTAGATTCAGCAGCTGCCTGAAAATTTCCCCCAGAAATACATATTTTCAAATAAAAAGAACATATTCTTCTATATGAAGAACATTGCAACGTAAAATATTCATAACTACCTTTGGCTTTAGCCCAGTGGGTCTAATGCAGTGTAGGGTTAGTGTGCGAGTAATAAGACCACATGAACTGCAAGAGTTCCAGGGCAATATTTGCATTGCCTTGTTTCTGCCCCAGGCAATATCTTTGCAAAACATATTGTAAATTACATGAATGGATAATAGCACATAGAAGGGACATAACTACAAAAAAAAGAAAAGAAAATGTCAAAACATTTCCATAGAAGTAGTAATAGAATTTTAAACATATGGGTGTTAAAGGGACAGTCTAGGCCAAAATAAACTTTCATGATTCAGATAGAGCATGTAATTTTAAACAATTTTCCAATTTACTTTTATCACCAATTATGCTTTGTTCTCTTGGTATTCTTAGTTGAAAGCTTAACCTAGGAGGTTCATATGCTAATTTCTTAGACCTTGAAGCCCACCTCTTTCAGATTGCATTTTAACAGTTTTTCACCAACACTAGAGGGTGTTAGTTCACGTATTTCATATAGATAACACTGTGCTCGTGCACGAGAAGTTATCTGGGAGCAGGCACTGATTGGCTAGACTGCAAGTCTGTCAAAAGAACTGAAAAAAGGGGCAGTTTGCAGAGGCTTAGATACAAGATAATCACAGAGGTTAAAAGTATATTAATATAACTGTGTTGGTTATGCAAAACTGGGAAATGGGTAATAAAGGGATTATCTATCTTTTAAAACAATAAAAATTCTGGTGTAGACTGTCCCTTTAAATGCACAGATATAGCTCAAAGAGATGATAACTATGATAGGGCTTTGCTAAAAGCAGTGTAAGTGGAGCTTTATCTAGGAACATTGCAACCAGCAGGTTTAAACGAGGAAGTGAATTATGCACCTTTTCAAGGAAGTTGACAACTTGTTTTACTGATTGCAATGTTACTTTTGAGTTAAAAATAAAAACATATATATATTTATAATATTTAGAAAAATAACTTTTCTGTTAATTTTCTAATCTGAAATTTGGACTTGATAACTACAGTAGTTTTACCAGTATCCACAAAGCACTAGATTGTGTTAGTTTATATTTGTCATGTTTGATGTATTCACTTCCCTTTTTAGTTTACTTTGATCTATTGTTTCTGTTTACACTGATTAGTATTTGATATTGGACTCTGAAGTAAAATTAAAATTCAAAAATGAATTATACATCTTGCTTGTATTTCATATAATGTGGTTTGGCAAATTTAGTGTGCAATAATTATCACAACTATACAGAGAGTCGGAGTGCATCCAGATAAGCTTTTCATGCAAATTATATTTTCATTGCAGCTTATATTCAACACGTCCTCATTTTTCCCAGTATCTTTATGCAAATCATGCAAATCAACATGAGACACCATTGGGCCTAAAACAAAGCTTTTATTGTCCATTTTAAAATATATATGAGAAGTAATTTTACAAAAGTAAACATTTTTGAAAAGGAGATGAAATATATGATTTGACTCTAGCTTCTAAATACCGAGATTTCATTTGCCCCATATATTTTGTATTTATAATAAAATAGTTAAATACACACTGTTTACACCCAAACATACCTAGTTTATATTCCATCTGATTGAAAATGTGTTTCCTTATCTAGGTTGACAAGGACTTCTATTTGCATATCCTATAGTTCTGTGTGTGATATGACAGATGGAAAACTTCTGCTGAAGTAACATAATATGGCATGTTGACAGATTTTAAACAAATTGAAAATGTAAAAAGCATGAAAAAATCAAGTTATTAGAGTTATTTCAGTTTTGCATTGAGCAGCTTCACTAACCGTGTTTCTTTCTTATTGAAAACACTTTTTTAAATGGGTTTTTACAATATTTTAGGTATTATCCAATATGACATCCATGGGAGTTTGAAAATTTGTTCAAGCTTCTCTCAGAGAATATGTTTTGACTTTTTTAAATGTGTGTCAGCTTACATTTGAATAAACAGAATGATAAATACAATGATTTTCTTGTGTAATCAAAAAAATAAAAATTCCATAATCAGAATGTTTATTAATACAATTAAATGTTGGTATGGTGTGTATTTGTAATTTAATTCTCCACTAAGGTCTAGATTACAAGTGGTATGTGATGCATTATATTTAGCCAGGGTCATTTTTAGAGGAAAATGGACAGCTGCACTGGGCACCAAGGGCATTTAGGGATGAACTAGGAGGAATCAAGGATAGTGCAGGTATACACAGAGGGTAGCTCATATTGTAGTGGTGCTACTTGTCACATCATTCACTGGCACTGTTGTTTCCCTGCCCACTTATTTTCTGAACACAGCTGTCACACTCTTCAAGGGAGTAGGTTCAGGTGTTGGGAGCTTGTGTGCAGTGCTGTCAGGTTCTGGGGTTAAAGTTGTGTTTTGTCTGTGTGAGTCTTTCCTTTTTTGCAGCTGAATTTGGTATGCAAGTCTCAGGATTAGTAGTACTAGGATTCTGTGGATGACATGTTAGTACTTCACAGGAAACAAATTCTTTGGAAGGTTCAGTCCTAGGCTGATCAAGTGGGGGATGTAAAATAGAACCCATGCAGAGCTCATTGTCAGAGGAATCTGAAGCGGGAATAAAGTCTGACCTCTCTGTAGCCTGTCCATCTGATGAATCAGGACTTAGAGGTGGAGACCGCGGAACAGACTTCTTAGGGGGTCTCACTGGACAAAAAGATATTACATGCCCAGTAGCTCCACAATAGAAACATAAGCCATTAGTTCTCCTTCTGGCCATTTCATGAGTGGAAAGAGGGGTTGATATCCTCCTTTGGATTGGTAAGGATACAGTCTTTGGGGTAGTGGACACAGGAGTAGGAGTTCCCAACCCAGAATTTTTTTTATTGAAAAAGTCTTTCAGGCTATCCTGTAAAGTCTGAAATCCTGCAGTGAAATGTTGGATAAGTGACTTCAATGCCCCCGGAAGTGACTTTAGAGTTTGATTAAGTTGTAGTAGATGAGAGTCCACAGACAAAATTCTCTCTGGCACTTCAGTCAAAGAATGGATCACCTCTGCAAGCTCCAATGTAGGGCCTTGACATTCTGTCACACTCTTCAAGGGAGCATGTTCAGGTATTGGAAGCTGTTGTGGAGAGGTGTCAGGTTCTGGGGTTAAAGTTGTGTTTTGTCTGAGTGAGTCTTTCCTTTTTGGCATAATTAAACAGGTACAAGGTTTTAGTAAATAAAGGTGAAGGTTTTATTGATAGGTTAATTAGCAATGCAGAGAGATGCAAACTAGATAAAAGGCAAAGTCTTTGTGTAGTCAAGAATACAAAGTACTTGGTTTAGACCGTCATAAAGCAGGCAAAATGTGAATAAACTGTAGACAAGAAACTTGGCAATAGCAGGCCGGATACATAGATATGCTGTAGACCAAAACTTGGCAGTAAGTGTAACAGGAAGGATATGAAGAGATGCTGTAATCAGGTAACTGTAATAACAGGCAGGATACTTGCATAGACTGTAGACTGGAACTCTGTAGTAACAGGCAGGAATGCAGATATGCTCTAGACAAGTAATTTTGTAACAGCAGACAGATGTGAGGATAGGCTGTAAACTGGAACTCTGTAGTAACTGGAATGCAGATCTTTATAATAACAGGTAGGATATTTGCATAGGCTGTAGACTAATAATTTTGTAGTAACAGGCAGAAATGCAGATCTTTGTAGTAACAGGCAGGATACTTGCATAGGCTGTAGACTGGTACTGGTGGAAATATCAGAGATTTAGCCAAGGAGGCTCTGTCAGAGTGCAACACTCAATGTCAAGGCTCAGAACTGAAAGTAAACCTGCCTAATATAGCAGGCTGTTGATTATATGATTTGTTACAGCTGGTAGGCAGGTGGAGCCAGAGAGCCAAAGTTGCAGCAAATAGAAAAACAATATTCTCAGCCTGTGACCAAGCCATCTGGTGGTGAAGAGGTAAGTCAGCAGTCTTGGAAAGAACAGCAGCAGAAATAGCTCCAGGTTCAATTCTAGGCTGGATCTTGACAACAGCACATATTTTGTGCAGACCGCCCTGCAATCTAGTAGGAATTACTGCAGAGTGCAGTGAGGATGAGGGTAGTGAGAGGGCTGCAACAGTTGTACAAATGAAGAAAACTGACATTGGGCCAGATTACATGAATCACTCAAATGCTGGTGCAGGACACAATAAGCAGTATTGCTGGATGATGCTAATTATATCACGCTACTGGAAATTACAAGCCCATGGTAAATCAGATTTACCTGAGAAGGTTTAGTGCTGTTGTCAACACTCTAGCGCACCCATTACTTTCAATGGATATCGCAACCATGCTAAATAGTGCTAATATTATAAGTTGAAAGTTAGGAGTTGTGTTTGAGCGAAAGCTTAGATAGCACTAAAAGAATTAGAGTAACCAGAAGAAAACTGTAAGAGTAAAAAAAAAATCTCAAAACATACACTCATACATGTTTTAAAAGGGTTAAAGGGAATACGGTATTTAGCAAGGTGTTTTACCAATGTATATATGAAATATATATATATATATATATATATATATATATATATATATATATATATATATATATACAGGTGGCCCTCGGTTTACAATGGTTCAATGTACACCGTTTCAGAATAACAACCTTTTTTTCCAGTCATGTGACTGCTATTGAAAAGCATTGAGAAGCAGTGCATTGATTAAAATAGCCAGTAGGTGGAGCTGTCTGCTTGTGTTGCAGCAAAGCCAAGCAAGTTGAAATCAATCCGTTTAACCAGACCTGAGCTATTGAGCAGATTTCAAAGGAACAAGATCTTCCCGTCTATAAATCAGTCCAGATTGGAATGCATAGAAAGAAATGTTTGCAGAAAAATGCAAGTGAAGTCTGTGTTGTGTGATTACTTTATTAGGTTTATAATGCTGTTTAGCAAATGTTTTTGTTCATTTAACTTAGTTTAATTATATATTCTGTGTTGTGTGATTATTTTATTAGGTTTATAATGCTGTTTAGCATTTAAATTCTTCATGTCAAAGCTTTAAAAATAATGTATTAGATGTTACTTATGATAATTTTGAGAGGGGCCTGGAACCTATCTCCCTCACTTCCCATTGACTTACATTATAAACTGTGTTTCAATTTACAACGGTTTCAATTTACAACCATTCCTTCTGGAACCTAACCCTTGTGTAAACTGAAGGCTACCTGTATACAGGTTGCCCTCGTTTTACAACGGTTCAATTTACACTGTTTCAGAATAACAACCTTTTTTTCCAGTCATGTGACTGCTATTGAAAAGCATTGAGAAGCAGTGCATTTATTAAAATAACCAGTAGGTGGAGCTGTTTTTCAGTAAAGCCAAGCAAGCTGAAATTAATCAGTTTAACCAGACCTGAGCTATCGAGCAGATTTCAAAGGAACAAGATCTTCCTGTCTATAAATCAGTCCAGATTGGAATGCATAGCAAGAACTGTTTGCAGAAAAATGAAAGTGAAGTCTGTGTTGTGTGATTATTTTATTAGGTTTATAATGCTGTTTAGCAAATGTTTTTGTTCATTTAACTTAGTTTAATTATATATTCTGTGTTGTGTGATAATCTTATTAGGTTTATAATGCTGTTTAGCATTTAAAGTCTTCATGTCAAAGCTTTAAAAATAATGTATTAGATGTTACTTATGATAATTTTGAGAGGGGCCTGGAACCTATCTCCCTCACTTCCCATTGACTTACATTATAAACTGGGTTTCAATTTACAACAGTTTTGATTTACAACCATTCCTTCTGGAACCTAACCCCGGCGTAAACTGAGGGCTACCTGTATTTTATATATATATATATAACAGTCACTTCACCGAGAGACACGCTCCTTTGGATTCAGCGTTCGTCTCTATCCGCTGTCGGCTACCAGTTACCTCTGGGGAACACGTGGTACGTGTGACGCTGTGACGGCAACACTGGGGCGGTCCGCGGTGAGCGTAGGAGGGTTATCCTATTCGGTGCAGTGGAAAGCTGGTAAATAATGCAGAAAAAAGCAAAGGAATCTGCTGCACACTTAAGTAAAACACAGTCTTTATTTAATCTATTAAAAATAGCAAAAAGGCAAAGAAGGCTCCAGAAGGAACAGGAGGTGTGCAAATGACTTGGTTTACGCATTTCGGCTTATGCCGTATTCATAGCCCTGCAGTCAAAACCTACATGGCCTTATTTAAACCCTAAACACATTTGTGATAGGTTACAAAATGACACACCTTTTGACCTATTATATGAAATAATTACACGCATGCTTAGAATGATCTCAGTGAAGAAAACATATGGTATAAAGTAACAAGGTCAAAGATACCTATTGTTACAATAAGATGAGTAACCTATAGACAGAAAATATACCAATAATAGTGTGTTACGAAATTAACTTTCTAAAACACTAACATCATATCCAATAACATCAAATCATAGGGTATTGTCACATCATATCAAATTGTAAAGAGGAAACACAAAGTAAAAGAAAAAGAAAAGAAAGAAAAATGACAATATGAAAACAATAATAATAAATGTAATAAAATAATAATCAAAGATAAATGGGCCTAATCCCAGTAATTTATAATATCATATTTGGAGTTCAGGCCTAAGAGCACACGGGTCTTAAACTTTAATCGCCAAAACAACTAGCGTTTACCCAACATTTGATCGCGGTTGCTCCCTCTCTTTGGAAGATCTATTTTCTCTATGGCACAACATTTGAACGTGTCAAGTTGCTATCATGATGGCGTGCAAAGTGTTGCACTAAAGGGGTAGAGGACTTGCCTATCGTTATAGTAGACTGATGTTCCCTGATACAGGACTTTATGTCCCTTCTAGTGAGACCTACATACTGTACCCCACAGATGTCACAACTTATAAGATAAATCACATATGAAGAGGTACAGTTTAAATAGGCATTAGTCTGAAATTCGTCTCTAGTGATTGTAGATCTAAAATGAGTGGTCACATGGACATAATCACAAGGTTTACACCTATTGTGTCCACACCTGAACATGCCTAAATGAGTAAGCCAGGAACTGTTAGGTATCTCTTTCTTTGGTAGTTGCGAGGGAGATAGAACAGATCCTATAGTCCTACATTTCCTATAAGAATAGACACTTCACTCCAAAAGGAAAGCGCAATCTGTGAAAGAATAGGGCTCCAGATAGTGCAATATTGTTTGTAATATGCAATATTTATTGACACAATAATTTTCCAGGTACTCACAATATATGGCAAATAAACGTTCACATAAAGGTATCTTTAAAATCCTGGTGTAAAACGAGTCCATGTAGCCAGAACACGCTCACAGGAAACAGATTGTCGATGTACCCGGTCGGCGTGTGACGTCAACACCCGACAACAGCTGATTCTGCTCCAGCAAGGCTTGCACACACGGGCTCACAATACCTCAAAGGTGGGAAATTTATAAATTCGTAGGCCCCTTGTTATCCTTCATATACCTCTCGAAGGTCCAAATATCCCATTGAAGCTTTGCTTCCTTTAACGAGCATGTTTATATAGTGTCAAATAAAGCACTTAGAGAGAGATCAGCTTTATCCTCTGAAAAAAATGAGTTCACATTCAAATATGTTTGCTTCACGGGCTTCAAGCGAGTAAACTTGTATGGATTCTTCCATATTGCAATAGGATAACCCTGTTACAGTTTATACAGTCTGTTACGCTTACATAAATTAACCAAGTGTAAACCGGTATAACCAGCATATACCAAGATACAGTAGCAGTAAAAAGGAAAAGTTTCACTTGGTAGTTATATGTATATATTCATATCCATATATATTTAAAAAATATGCCCATCTCTACGCTAATTACCCCCTTTGCTGTGCAAGGTTCTGATGGCGTCTCTGATAGCATCATAACGAGGCTCCCATAGGAGCCTATGGAAGCTTTCTAGCAATGCGAATGCAAGCTTGCGTTCACATTTCTATTTACTTGTAATACCAGCGAATATTATTGTGCGCTGGAATTACAAAGTGGAGCGCTAATACTGCTTGCACACAAGCAATATTTAGTGCTCCACTTGTAATCTAGCACATAATCTGGTATTATATGGCAATTGAATATTTAACCAAAGCTGCTTTCAAAGTATCTAATTTAATATGTTTTTCTAATTCACACCTAGATTACAAGTTTTGCGTTCGTGTTTTAACGCTGAAAAAATGCCCTTTTTAGTGTTTAAATAGCACCGCATTTCATAAAATAATTAAAATAGACTCTACAAGAATATATATGCGCTAAAATAATAATAAAAACACAGCTTCTAGCAAAGATGCATAAAAAACAAAAGTAAGATACAAGAGACCATATAGTCAAATGGCCATTAAAATATGCAATCAACTTGCCATAGGAGCAAGTGTACAAAATAAAACAGTGTAGTAAACTTAATATAGGGAACGGATTATGCTTCAAAATTCAAACAGTCAATTTAAAGAGTCAATTTAAAGATGTGTTTCCCCAGCAATGCTCATCAATCCTAATGCATGGGGATACGTGAGACAAGAAATGGACTTGTCAAAAGCAAATCAATTGTTCAGGTTAGGTATTTACGCTTTTTACTTACACCGGAGGGTGTCTAGCAGCTCTCTTGGTACCGGTCTCGGTTACTGTATTCCTCTCACAGCCCGGTTGTAGTGTATGTTGGTAGATGTTTGCAGACACTTCTGCCAGTTCTTTTGCTGCCGCCCAGGTGTCCTTGCACAGTGGTAAATCCTGTTTGGATGCAATTTCACCGGATGGCGTTCTTGATAGCGTCTAGGTTAGGCAGCGTGTAGTATCAGATAACTACAGATCCTCAAAAGGGAAAAAAAAGGGAGCAACGCGCTTCGGCTTACAAGCCTTTGTCAAGCTCTACTCGCATTACTATGTCAGTGCCTTTTAAAGCCGGTACATAAATTTGATTGGCAGATTGGGTGGCTATTATAATCGGAGCGTTTAGCACCTTTATACTTAGTTTTTTACTTAGTTTTTTACATTCGTTAAGCAGTTTATTGTTATAGATATATAAATAATGCTTTAGCAAATTATTTATTTATGTCATCCATTATTTAGTCTACTTAAGCCTATTTTTTGGACTATTTAGATTCCTTATTATATCGATTATACTAAAAAGGCACCTACTATAGTATGCTCACAGTCTAAAATAACAGGAAATGCATGCGGTATTCATACAAAGTTTTATTATTTGAGAAACCAAAAAGTGGTATAACCTATGTGAATCTATGCCTATGCTACTCAACCTAAAAAAAATAATAAATAGAGTTTTTATTTTATGTGTTATGTTGTTTGTTTTACAGATATTCATTATTATTTTTGGTATATTTATTGTTATTTGAAATGAACCAGAGGGGTATATAAGTGGAGAGGATGAGGGGATTATAATGTTTATTGGGGGGTGTAGGTGAGTTGAATTAATGTATTAGTTAATCTGTATTGTTTAATTAGAACTATTGGAAATAACAGACGTTCATTTTGTTAGGGACTATATATTAAATTCAAGTATTTGTAGGTAATTGACAGCTATTTAAGCAATTTATTGCAGGAGTTCAGTTTGATGGGGATTACATGTTATATTTATTTATAAATGATAGCTATTTGAGCAGTTCATGTTGGGAAGTGTTCTGTTTTATTTCAGTATGTACAATATTTTATGCAGTTTTATTTCATTGCTTTTAAAGGAACATGTAGTTTTTATTTTATATATTTATATTTTTAAATTCCCAACAGATTATCAGATGTCACCACCGTACATAATGGGCACATTTATCCACAAGTTCGAAGAAACAAATTCGACAATGTGTACACCAGTAACGTATAGTGACAGTTGATAAAAAAATATAAATAAACTAATTGCTTCTATTGTATTTCTCATAGAGGATGTGTATAATTATAATATCAAAATTAAGTCATATGGAATATTAGGAATTAATCTATAAGAAAACATCCCAAATCGAATTCCTGATTTAGTCCATTTGGAGTTAGGGATTTCATTTCGAAAATCCACTTCCCTTCTAATTTTAGTAGACTGTTGTGTGTGTCCATGCTCCTCCAGTTTTTTTGTACTTTTGCTATTCCTGTATACTTTAAGCATTTTGGGTTAGCTTTATTGCAAGTGACAAAATGTTTTGGAATGGGGGTTCTTTATTTCTTTCTTGTTCAAAGTTTTCTATTGAGAGAATATGTTCCCTAATACGATCTCTCAGGGGCCTTTCTGATTCTCTTATATATTGGAGGCCGCAAACACACTCGAGGAGATATACTACATTCCTATCTGAACATCGTATTTGCTGTTTAATTTTATATTTCTTCCCGGTGACATTGGATTTAATTTCTTTTGTTTTAACTGCATGTTTGCAGGCCTTGCATGTTAGGCAAGGAAAGTATCCATTAATTACTTTACCCATTAGGTCTTGATCTCTCTTGCTTTTCTTTTTTATTTCTGTAGGGGCTAAAATTGATTTCAAATTTTGGGATTTTTTGTATATTATTTTTGAGTAGTTCGGGAGTGAATCCCCAATAAGCTCATCACTTTTTAGAACCGACCAATGTTTCTTTATGATTTTTTCTATTAGATGTTTATTTTGACTGTATTTAGTGATGAAAGGAACAAAGAGTTCTTTATTGTCGTTTAGCATAATGTTATCCTTCTTTTTTGTTGTTAGTAGCTCCTTCCTATTTCTTGTTTTCAACTCGTTTTTTATTTCTGTAATGTCTTTATCTTTGTAACCTCTCTCTATGAATTTGTTCTTTAAAACTTCTGCCTGTATCTCATAGTCAGTGTCATTACTACAATTTTTTCGGATACGCAATAGCTGTCCCTTTGGAATATTTTTCTTCCAAGTTCGATGGTGGCAGCTTGTCTGATGTATGAAATTGTTTGCGTCTACGGATTTAAAATAAGTTCTAGTATTTATTGTGTTGTTACTTATGTATATTTCCAGATCTAGGAAATTTATTTTTTCGTTGCTTATTTCACTGGTAAATTTTAGATTTTTATTATTAGTGTTCATTTCTAAGATAAACTGTGTAAAATCCTCTTGTGTTCCTTTCCAAATTAATACTATATCATCGATATAGCGTCTGTATAGGACCAGATTTGCCACAAGTGACTTAATTTTGATATTATAATTATACACATCCTCTATGAGAAATACAATAGAAGCAATTAGTTTATTTATATTTTTTTATCAACTGTCACTATACGTTACTGGTGTACACACTGTCGAATTTGTTTCTTCGAACTTGTGGATAAATGTGCCCATTATGTACGGTGGTGACATCTGATAATCTGTTGGGAATTTAAAAATATAAATATATAAAATAAAAACTACATGTTCCTTTAAAAGCAATGAAATAAATTGGGAGAGAGCTCCGTGTATAGTGGAGCTGAATGACCGATTTGACCGCTCTCCTAGGGGGCCCCACGCAGATATCTTGTTGGGTACTCACCTCTAAGCTATCCCAACTGACCTGGCAGCGTGAAGGGCTTATTACATCAGCCCTTGTCCCCGGAGGGACGGAAGACGCGCAAACGTTACTGCCCGGCGCCATCTTGGATGACAGCGAGGTGCCCGCTCCTGGATCCCTCGGCACACTCATAACACATGAATGCCCTGCAGCATTAACATCAGCAGCACCAGTACCGGACACCTGTGCAACCGCCATCCTAGCTGACAGTAAGTGCTGTGACTGTGTACAAGAAGCGCCTACCATTATTCTAGCCCTGTGTTTCCGGCTCCTCTGCCTCCCTCCCCTACCATTTTAACCGCCACATAATACACTAATACAGGGAAACCCCTGTCTGCTGACCCTGAAAAGAGACACTACAGGTTTATTGCTTGAGGGGTGGAGGACGGAGGAGGTGAGGTTGGAGCGCAAATTCTAGGCCTTGAATCCTGTTAACCTTTCGAAGACAGGGGCAATTGGAGTAAGGAGAGAGGGAGAAGGAACTTTACAGAGGTCTAAGGGCCCCAAATATACCCACACTTAAAGATACAGAGGTGATAGCTGGGTCACTGCCTGAGGCACAATTCTGCTCTGCCCACGTGGTGCGCATCAACTACTTGCATTTTGAATGTGTAAACCTGAAAATCTTGCTTCTTTAACACATACCTGCCTCACTACACAAGAACTTTCCACACTACCCAGTGCTTTAGGAATTTAAGCTGCGTGTGTGCCTGTAGACAGCACTGCTCGTGCAACACTCCAATTTTCACCTACTCTACTGTCCCACATGAAAGTGGATAAATATTTTAAAGTCTCTGCCACACAGGCTATACCTATCATGGCGGGCAGGCAGAAACAGGCTGACAGAAAGCAGAAGCAAGCCCCAGAACCACAGCCAGAACCCCTGGTACCGCCGGATGGGGATTTTACTTTAGATACCCCCCAATCCCTGTTGCATGATTTAAAAGCTTTTTTTCTTCCCAAAATGGAATCTTTACAGGCGGGCATGGATACTCTCACTACGGAGATCAGGCAATATTCCACACGCCTGCAACATGCAGAACAGAGAATCTCTGATGTTGAAGATACCCAGCACTCCTCTTCTGTTACCATCTTACGATTGGAGCGCCAGAATTTTGCACTTCAAGAAAAGCTTGATGATCTGGAGAACCGCTCTCGCCGCAATAACTTGCGGGTTGTGGGAGTGCCTGAGTCAATCAAAAATAAAGATCTTCTTGAGTTTACAGCCCTAACGTTACCCAAGCTGCTGCAATTAGACCCAGACACCCTTCCACTTGACGTGGAGAGGGCCCACAGAATAGGCCCTGAATCCTTGCCTATCAGATCTAACCAGCGCCCAAGACAAGTAATTTTCAAGTTGCTTCGCTACCAGGAAAAATTAGCTGTTCTCAAAGCCTACAGAGCCAAATCAGACCTTAGCTTCGAGGGTCACAAATTACTAATCTTTCAAGACTTTTCAGCCGAAGTAGCGAGGAAAAGGAAAGACTTTGCACCCTTGTGTTCTAAGCTGCACTCGCAGGGGAGACAGGCCTCACTTCTGTACCCAGCTAAGCTGCGGCTTATGACCCCAGGGGGTCCTAAGCTCTTCACCACACCTCAACAGCTGCAAGAACACCTAGATGCTGAAAACAAAGATGGGGACACTTGAACCGCCCCAACCGGACTTGTCCTGGATATGTTGGTCAATCATATTTCTCTTAAGAAGGATTCTGACTCTTCACTTTAAGTGCGCCTTACCTGGTGATAACCAAAGGCTGATACGGAGAGGCCCAGACGTAGGGTTTCTCCCCGAGCTCCACACACTTGGACTATGTGGTGTTGTCTACATCACTATTAATACATGCCTGAGTACTGTATTTTCCTTATTTGGTTTGTTCTGTTATGTTTTATGTTTTATCCTAGATCTTGGTGAAAACCTGCAAGAGTCATCTGGACTACAATGTTTGACACGTAAATTTTATATCTGCCTTGTGGGGGAGGATGGGGGCATTCACAGGGTTTTGTGTTTCGTTTTCCTTATTACTCTGCTTACATTGGGCGGGAAGGGTAAAGCCACTTTCCTGTATGTCCTTAGGAAGTACCGAGTCCCTCCCCTAGCCGCTGATTACGCACTTATACCTCACCCCACGCAGTGCCTATGCGCAGCTTGTATACCTCACTTTTCCATAGAGGGGCTGATATTCGCGCTACCTCCCTGCAGAATTCTATGGGATTACATATCCCCCCAACTAATATTCTTGTGTTGTCCTGAGCTTTCTCCCCTGGTAATAGTAACCTTCAGCCCATTTAGCCTGCCTGTAGCTGGGCCTATGCCCCCTATGCCCCTGACTCCTTTTTCAAACGTCCCTCAGACCACCTTAGGTTGCGCTGCATCCCATCTCTCTGTAGTTCTAGCACAAATGCTACGGCTATACATGGGGTGGGACTGGTTGTTAAAAAAAAAAGGGGTTCTGTCTGCTGAATTTGTGAGAATGCTGGGGTCCTTGTCAATGTTTATGGCTATGTTTCTAAATATGCTCTCTTTTTGGTCCTGTCCTCAGACCTCTCCCGGTGCTCACCTGGTCTCGCCCCCCCTGGACACGAATCCCTGGCAGGTGTTCCCTGGCTGTCCTCTGTTGGTGAGTCAATCTTCAGATTCTCTTCTCTCCACACTCCTATCCACATATCACATAAGCGCTTCCTACCCCATTAGTGGGGGTCATGCCCTCCTGCATTACAGAATAGAAGCTCAGGTGCATGGGGCCACACCATATGGTCTATTGCTTAGTTTTACTCACTTTTACCTTAACCCTAAATCTAATGTATGGCTGTAAGCCTTAGGTTTACCTCCTGGAATGTGGGGGGCATTACGTCCCCGGCAAAAAGGAGCATGATCCTACAGCAGCTTAAGACCCTACGTACTGACATAGCTCTGCTCCAGGAAACAAAACTAACCGCAGCTGAACATGAGAAACTGAAGTCTCGGTGGGTAGGTCACATCCTATACTCCCCTACTGAGAGTAGAAAGAGGGGAGTAGCTATCTTGGTAAAAAAGGGCCTTTCGGTGTCTTTCTCGCAGGTAGACATAGATAGAGGTGGGAGATACATTCTGGCTGCCCTGGGGGTGGGTAACATGAATTACACTTTATGCAATGTCTATGGCCCCAACGAGTTCTGCCCCTCTTTTGGTCGACTCTGCTGGCTAAACTAGCCACATACACTGCTCCTATTATCCTGGGGGGGGACTACAACTTGGCCCAGGCTCTACCCTTGGACAGATTCAAGGACCCTGCTTTAGTTAGTTCTTCAAAACATTCACACACAAGATATAAGAGGGAGGTATCACTGATAAACAACTTAAAATCAACGCTAGGGCTTGTAGATGTGTGGAGGGTTAGGAATCCACTGGAGAGAGATTACACATGTCTGTCCAAGACGCACAGCACCCTCTCAAGAATAGACTATTTTCTTACCTCCTCTGAATTAACATCTCAAATTCACCACCCAACCATTGAGCGCATAGTAATATCAGACCACGCCCCAATACATTTCACACTCCAACCTACACGCATTAGACCCCCGAACAGGACTTGGAGATTTCCCTCTTACTTATATAATGATATAAATTTCCGGCAACATCTCAAGACAGAGTGGGCACACTATGCATCAGATAATGAGCAGCACCGTAACAACCCAAACCTGTTCTGGCATGCCTCTAAGCCAGTTATGAGGGGAATCATTACTTCCTTTACAGCACACCACAATAAAAAATTTGCGAGAATTAACGAGACATTTCTAGCAAACCTTACTGAAGCATATAATGTGTACCTCTCTAATCCTACCCCCACCTCTAAACAAAAATATTATGATCTTAAGCTCGCTAGAGACACATCTTTAACCCAACAAAACAATAACTTCGACATACACAGACAGGGACGATATTTTAGGCACAGTAACAAGTCAGGTAAACTACTAGCAAACTTAGTCAAGCTTTCTACCCCTAAATCACACATATTGGCCATAAAATCCCAATCCCGCTTAACCTCGAACAATAAAGAAATTATGTCAGAGTTTGTCAAATATTACACCTCCCTGTACACAGGCCAGGAGATTAATCTGGAGGCTAAGCAAAACTTTTGGAACACTACATGTATCCCTACTCTCACGGATGAACAGAATTCCCTGCTTAGCGCCAGTATCTTACCTCAGGAAGTAATTAAAGCTGTAAACAGAGCCAAGCTTGGAAAAGCTGCGGGCCCTGATGGGCTTCCCACAGAATATTATAGACTCCTAGTAAATGAGGTTGCCCCTGCCCTGTCCTCCCTATTCACAGCATATTTAGAGGGCTCTTCTCAAATAGATACCAGATTTACAGAGGCAAATATTTGTCTTATCCCTAAACCGGATAAAGATCCCACGGACACCTCCTCCTATCGCCCAATCTCGTTATTAAACGGAGATTATAAATTGTTAACCAAAATCTTAGCTGATAGACTGGCACAGGTCCTTCCCTCTCTTATACACACAGATCAGACTGGGTTTATCAAAGGTAGATCATCTGTGATCAATATCAGGAAAACTTTAGCAATCACCTCCCACTACTGGTATAATTCCCATTCCCCTAATCCTGTAGATTTGCAGGATGCCTGTCTCCTGGCCCTCGACGCAGAGAAGGCGTTCGATAGGATAGAATGGGACCACCTACATACATCATTGGAAAAATTTGGCCTTTCGGGCAATTTTGCATCTTTTCTCAACCGGTTATATACAGCCCCCAAGGCATCTCTGATTATTAACGGCGAGCTCTCTCATTCATTTGCACTGCAGAGGGGCACGAGGCAAGGGTGCCCTCTTTCCCCTCTATTGTTTGACCTAGCCATAGAGCCCCTTGCTTGTCACATCCGTCAAACTTGTGACGGACTAGACGTCCGGGATCAGAAGCTGCATCTGTCTCTGTATGCAGATGACCTGCTTCTATTTATCGGCAACCCTGCGACTAATTTGACACCTCTTTTGAATATAATTAAAAATTTTGGGACCTTCACAGGGTATAAAATTAATATCAACAAATCGGAGGTTCTCTGGTTACAAAACAAGCAAAACACTCCTTTAACAAATACCACACTTAGAATAACAGACGGATCTTTTAAGTACCTAGGCATTCAAATACATATGAACCCCAACAAATTATACCACTTAAATTTGTCAGACTCTCTACGTAACATAAAACTTCTGCTTTCGGGCTGGCACAATTTGCCCCTGTCACTCACAGGGCGAATACACCTCTTTAAAATGGTGGCGCTACCCAAACTCTTGTACCCTCTGCAGATGCTCCCTCTACTTCTCACCCAGCAAGATACTAAATCACTACAGTCCGCGTTGGGACAGTTCATTTGGAGAGGGAAGAAGCATAGGATAGGGAGAGATTATCTGGTCATGCCCTTGGAGAAAGGGGGTCTTCATCTCCCGAATATAGCATGGTACAACTGGGCTACCCTAGCCAAGCTGGTTTTAGATTGGCTGGTTGGCAATAACAATTTTACTGTCCCCACACTAGAAAACAATTTGGTCAAACCAATGGCCCTGGCTTTTCTACCACATGCAAATTTCACCTCCTTACCTGCGCAAATACAGTGCCATGTCTTGTACAGGGATCCGCTTAGGGCCTGGGCCAAGTTGTGCAGGGTATGGGGGATAGACAAATCTGTGAGTAAATATCTACCAATTCAGGGTAATTTGAATTTCCTACCAGGTTACACTACCAAAGCATTCCAGGTGTGGCAGACTCAAAATCTCACCATGGTCAAACAGCTTTTTAACCCTTTAACATTGGAGATTGTCCCATTTCAAGATTTAAAGGAGAAGTTCAATCTCCCGAGCTGCCACAGTTTTGCGTACTTTCAGAGCAGGCACTATATCTCTAAATTAAAAGCAGAGGGGCGTCTCCCCAAAGAACCCACCAATATTGACACTTTATGTGCACTGGCGAGACAGGGTTCCTGTAAAATCGCACACACTTACAACACCATACTTAGACACTTTGAGGCCACTGCAGTGCGCAGACTCATATCGAAATGGGTTGGCTTTGAGGGCTTATTAGTAGATGAGGGGCTTATCTGTGACAGTTTGGAAAAGATACAAACAGTCACTATTTCGGCAAAATTAAGGGAGACACACCTAAAATTTATTCAGCAAGCCTACATTACCCCGTATCTGTGCTCTAGATGGATTCCTGAGGCTAAGGATATTTGCCCTAAATGTAGCTATAGCTCCCCTGACTGGTTGCATCTAATATGGAATTGTCCCAAGCTTAGGAACTTTTGGCTCAAGGTATCGTACTGGCTTACGAAAGTAACAAAATCTCAGATTGTACTCTCGGCCCAACACATAATCTTCCTAATCTCTGCCGCTGTCTCCTATCCTTTTGATAACTTTGTGTCTCTGGTTGTGGTTCTGGCAAAGAAAATTATATTGGCGGGTTGGGCAGGGGAAAAACCTCCCTCTCTTCAAAAACTGATTAGAAGTATACACACGCAAATGCTAATTGAACAGGCAGACGTGAAGGGCGATCCGGAGAAGCGGATAAAACATTTCATATCTAAATGGGACACTTATCTTCTATACCTACCGGAGTCAGTTAGAGAAAGAGTCATATACCCATTTAAAAATAGTCTTTTTATCTTAAATGAGAATCTCCAAGGCAGATGGTCTTTCCCAGCTGCCCAAGAATAATCAATAAGCCTAGCCTAGGTGCACATAATCTTGTCTGCTCTGGGGTCTTTTGTTGCGGTACCACTTCTTGCTGTCATCTTCTTTCTCCTTCTCTGTTTCTCCCTCGTGTCCATGGGGGGCGACCTTGGCCGGGGGGCCCTGGGTAAGTAAGTTATTTTTGTTTGTTAAGATTTATGTTATGATGTTATAATGTTGTTTTGTCATTTATAAGAAAAAAAAATGAACCCAGACCTCTGCATGGTGAAGTTCTGCAGATCATTGAGGATGTGTCTAGACAAAGATTGATACTTGTACCTTTTCAATGGTCTTTTTCTTGAATAATATCATTAAGCTGCACTAAGTTAAATCTTATGCCATGTATGTACTGGATTCTAATCATAAATAAAGTTATTAAAAAAAAAAAAAAAAAAAAAAGCAATGAAATAAAACTGCATAAAATATTGTACATACTGAAATAAAACAGAACACTTCCCAATATGAACTGCTCAAATAGCTATCATTTATAAATAAATATAACATGTAATCCCCATCAAACTGAACTCCTGCAATAAATTGCTTAAATAGCTGTCAATTACCTACAAATACTTGAATTTAATATATAGTCCCTAACAAAATGAATGTCTGTTATTTCCAATAGTTCTAATTAAACAATACAGATTAACTAATACATTAATTCAACTCACCTACACCCCCCAATAAACATTATAATCCCCTCATCCTCTCCACTTATATACCCCTCTGGTTCACTCCAAATAACAATAAATACACCAAAAATAATAATGAATATCTGTAAAACAAACAACATAACACATAAAATAAAAACTCTATTTATTATTTGTTTAGGTTGAGTAACAAAGGCATAGATTCACATAGGTTATACCACTTTTTGGTTTCTCAAATAATAAAACTTTGTATGAATACCGCATGCATTTCCTGTTATTTTAGACTGTGAGCATACTATAGTAGGTGCCTTTTTAGTATAATCGATATAATAAGGAATCTAAATAGTCCAAAAAATAGGCTTAAGTAGACTAAATAATGGATGACATAAATAAATAATTTGCTAAAGCATTATTTATATATCTATAACAATAAACTGCTTAACGAATGTAAAAAACTAAGTAAAAAACTAAGTATAAAGGTGCTAAATGCTCCGATTATAATAGCCACCCAATCTGCCAATCAAATTTATGTACCGGCTTTAAAAGTCACCGACATAGTAATGCGAGTAGAGCTTGACAAAGGCTTGTAAGCCGAAACGCATTGCTCCATTTTTTTCTCCCTTTTCAGGATCTGTAGTTATCTGATACTACACGCTGCCTAACCTAGACGCTGTCAAGAACGCCATCCGGCGAAATTGCATCCAAACAGGATTTACCGCTGTGCAAGGACACCCGGGCGGCAGCAAAAGAACTGGCAGAAGTGTCTGCAAACATCTACCAACATACACTACAACCGGGCTGTGAGAGGAATACAGTAACCGAGACCGGTACCAAGAGAGCTGCTAGACACCCTCTCGTGTAAGTAAAAAGCGTAAATACCTAACCTGAACAATTGATTTGCTTTTGACAAGTCCATTTCTTGTCTCACGTATCCCCATGCATTAGGATTGATGAGCATTGCTGGGGAAACACATCTTTAAATTGACTCTTTAAATTGACTGTTTGAATTTTGAAGCATAATCCGTTCCCTATATTAAGTTTACTACACTGTTTTATTTTGTACACTTGCTCCTATGGCAAGTTGATTGCATATTTTAATGGCCATTTGACTATATGGTCTCTTGTATCTTACTTTTGTTTTTTATGCATCTTTGCTAGAAGCTGTGTTTTTATTATTTTTTTAGCACATATATATTCTTGTAGAGTCTATTTTAATTATTTTATGAAATTCTGTGTACTCAATATAATTGTATAAAAATAATACATATGAATTGTGACCATTAAAATTAACATTTACTTTTAGCTATCTTATCTCTATATATATATAATTGGGACCACTACTCACATAGCCATATAGTGATTATTTTAGCTGTACTTTCAGCGCCACAGATTCTTTTAGTATTGTTTGAGTGTCTTTAGGGACTCCCTACAACCTAAATAATTCCCCCAATAGTCTCTCCAAGGTGTATTTTAGGAGATAATCACCTATATCTGTAGGCCTATAATCACTCTGTATTGCTAGCGCATTATTCTGCACACACAACTTAAATAGCACCGCAGCAATTACAAGTCTTGTCGGTATAGCTGTACCGCAAGCCTTTATAGCCTGTACCGCAATGTCAGTCCCACCGACGTAAAAATTATGTTTTTTCATGGGACTTCCATAGCGCTGCCATTATGTGTTTTGCGGTGAGGCTAAAAAGCTTGCGTTGCAGCCTATACCAACAAGATCCTTTCCTCAATCTAAAAGCAGTAGTTATGAATTTTACGCTACAAAACTGTAACATAAAATTCATAACTAAAGTGTTACAAAGTACACTAAACACCCATAAACTACCTATTAACCCCTAAACCTTGGCCCTCCCGCATCGCAAATACTATATTAAAGTTATTAACCCCTAATCTGCCGCTCCTGACATCGCCGCCACTAAAAATAATTATTAACCCCTATTCCGCCACTCCCCGACATCGTCACCACTATAATAACGTTCTAAGCCGCTGCCCTTCCGCATCGCAAACACTATATAAATATTATTAACCCCTAATCTGCCGCCCGCCCACATCGCCTTCACTGTACTAAAGTTATTAAGCCCTACACCGCCGCCACTATATTAAACCTATTAAAATATACTAAAGTAAACTATTAACCCCTAAACCGAAAGCCCCCATATCGAAATAAACTAAATTTAACTAGTTACCCCTAAACCTAATGCCGTGTAACTTTATATTAAAATTACAATTTCCCTATCTTAAATTAAATTAAAACTTACCTGTCAAATTAAAAGAACTAAGTTTAGACTAACAATTAAACTAATATAATTATTAGACTAAAATTAAACTAGCTACCAATTAAATAAAACTAAACTACACATTAAACAAATTCTAACACTACTATAAAATTTACAAAGTATCTAATTACAAAAAATAAAAAATATTACATTACAAAAAACAACAAACACTAAATTACGAAAAATAACAAAACAAATTATGCAAAATAAAAAAGAATTACCGCCGCCCTACACTGAATCTTCAATGCAAGGGAGCCGTTTCAAAATGGCGTCCCTTGCATTCCTATTGGCTGAAAAATTTGAATCAGTCAACTGGAATTAGAGCTGCTAAAATCCTATTGGCTTTTTTAAATCAGCCAATAGGATTTAATAAGCAGTTCTCATTCTATTAAATTAGTTTTTTTAGATAGTTTTCTTTTTATTTTGTGGGTTTGAGGAGGTGGGGGTTTGTAATGTTAGTGGGTCTTTGTAAAAAAAAATTCAGGTAAAAGCTGCTTAACTTAGGGAAATGCCCTACAAAAAGCCCTTTTAAGGGCTATTGGTAGTTTATTCTAGATTAAGTTTTTTTTTTTTTTTTTTTTTTTAAATGGGTATTAGAAT
The DNA here is from genome assembly GCF_027579735.1 of Bombina bombina. NCBI lineage: Eukaryota > Metazoa > Chordata > Amphibia > Anura > Bombinatoridae > Bombina > Bombina bombina. The sequence goes on along the minus strand of NC_069499.1, from coordinate 1,052,852,642 downwards.
AGGAATAATTTTTGATTATTTTTGATAATTTGTTCGTTATTTTGTGTAATGTATTTTTTTCATTTGTGGTGGGTTTTTATTTTTAGATTAGGGCTTGGGCAGCAAAAGAGCTAAATACCCTTTTAAGGGCAATGCCCATACAAATGCCATTTTCAGGGCAATGGGTAGATTGGGTTTTACTTTATTTTTATTTTGTGGGTTTGGGGGGGTGGGGCTTTGCATACTATTAGGGGGTGTTTGTTTTGTAGCAAAAAAGCTGTTAACTTTAGGGCAATGCCCTACAAAAGGCCCTTTTAAGGGCCCTTGGTAGTTTATTAAAGATTAGGTTTTTTTTGTTTTTTTTTAAAGGGTATTAGAATAGGAATACTTTTTATTGTTTTGTATAATTTTTTTGGTTATTGTTTGCAATGGTAGTTTTTTTTATTTTATGTAATTTTAGTGTTTTTTATTTTGTAATGTTAGGTTTTAATGTAAGGCAGCTTAGGTTTTATTTGACAGGTAAGTTTGTATTTATTTTAACAAGGTAGTTATTAAATAGTTAATAACTACTTACGAACTAGTCTACCTAGTTAAAATAAATACAAACTTACCTGTGAAATAAAAATAAAACCTAACCTAGCTACAATATAATTATTACTTATATTGTAGCTAGCTTAGGTTTAATTTCACATATATTTAGTTTTAAATAGGAATTATTTAGTTAATAATTGTAAGTTTAATTTAGCTCTATTTTAACCCTTTGAGTGCTAAGCACTTTCCCACCTGGGTGCTAAGATTTATTTAAATTTTTTTTTTTTTCAAACAACATTACATACACTGTTGGAAAGGTTAGGCGATTACCTTTCCAATGGTGGGTCTTGGGGGTCTGTAGATGCTTAGATGCCTGAGATACAGGCTTCTAAGCAGCATGCCCCCTGCTTCTATACTTAACATTGTTAAGTATAAATAAAGTTGCACGGTGACGTCATCACGTTTTTGCGCGTGACGTCACCACACATAATGTGAAGCCCCGGCAATGCCTGTCACTATGCAGGCCCGATCGCCGAGGTAGGAGCGGGTGGGAGCCCCCAGATCTCCCTCAAAGTGGGAGAGTGCTAGTGACGGCTCTGAGCCGTCATTAGCACCAGAGTGGGAAACTCTGACGGCTCAGAGCCGTCATTAGCACTCAAGGGGTTAATTATATTAAAGTTAGGGGGTGTTAGAGTTACGTTAGGGTTAAGGTTAGGGTTATGTTAGGGTTATGGTTAGGTTTAAGGGTTAATATTGTGAGAGTGGAGGGCCCTCTAGTGGGCCTGTAACAACATTAAGGGCTTACCAACTTGAAGTCTGGAGAATGTGAGATTGTGTTTTTGTTACAATGTTGCAAAGGAGGAGGCGGTGTTTGTTCTTACCTTTAAAAACGCCACCCCAGAGAAGTTTTAATAAGGGAAAGGGGCCTGCAAAGGGGGTTACGGGGGGTTCTGGGCCCAAATCTAGTTCCATAATTAGGCCTGGGGAAGTGTCTCTTTCACAGCCGGGGGGAGTGGGCTGTGGTGAGGCCCAGGCTGGTCCAAGTGGGGGGCGGGAAGGCCCTCAGGTGCTGGCGGTTCCTCTTAGTGGACCGGGGGTTGCTTTAGGGAGTGAGAGTGCTGGTCCCTTGCCCGCGTTGCCACCGGCAGCAATGGCAGCAGTCCTGGCCCTGGCCCAAACTTTGGCGTCGGCCATTGCCCCATCTACCCAGGAGCAGGGCCGAGATGTGGCCCGGGCTGTCGGTGGTTTAGCGGTACAGCAGGCCAGTATGTCAGGGTGCCCGGTATCAGCTAATGCAGAGTGCGCAGCGGGGCCTTCCCTCTCAGATGGCGGATTGCGCGAGATCTACTCCTCAAGTTCGTCAGAGGAGGAGGATCTCTGCCGCCATCTTGGAGGGAGGGTTGGAGCAGGAGAGGACACATCTCACGACCGGAGCAGCCCAGGTAACTTGGGGAGGCTTCCGGTCGTGGGTGGGGCGGCAATAGGCGGCAGTGGAGTGAGGCAGGAGCACTTACCTGGGGCGGTCAGGGCGCCTGGTGAGGTTGAGGCTCGGAGGTGCAGCATGGAGGAGAGGCCCAGCACAAGTGCGAAGGTGCACGCGTGTGCTGAGGGGCCGAGTGTTACCGCGCATGCGCGCATGGGTGTTGTGGCTGGAGGACAGAGGAGTGCGGCTGTGACCAATGGTGCAGAGGGGCCAGCGTTTCTGGGTGTAAGCCAGCGTTTCTGGGTGTAAGCTGTCCCCGTGCAGCTGCGCATATGGCCATATGAGTAGGTCTGGTGCTGGGGGGAGCACGAATGTTGGTGCATGTAATGTAAGGGTCATGGATGCTAGAGGCGGCATGTTTGTGGGGAATGCTGCTAGGGGCACAAGGGGGGCACATGCAGGGATAACGCATGTTGGAGCTCATGGGGCACAATATTGCATGAGTGGGGATACAGTGCTTGGCGGCATGGTTGTGTGGTGTCTGCAAATGAGGAGTTAGGGGTTGCTATGTGTGGGGCGACAGTAAGCCAGGTTAATACTATGCAGGTGCAAGAGGAAATCATAAAAAGGGCTGTTGAATCTGCATTGCGTGAGATGGCAAGGCAGCAGGCCCCTCACGGGTTGAGTTCCCACGCCCAGGAGGGGCCTGGACAGGAAGTTTTGATCAGAAGGGCTGTGGCTGCAGCTCTAGGGATGAGCGCTGGGGGGGACCATAGGGTGGAGGGGAGGAATGTCTCTTTTGACGCACCACCTGTTGGCCAGAGTACTCCCCAAGTTGCTTTGTCTCCACAGGTACAGAATAGGCCCGCTTCATCTATGGCAACCGAGGCTGGGGCACTGGTTGTGGCAAGTCAGAGCAGTGAACAGTTGGATCAGACCGGATCGTCGGCTCAAGCACCCAGCGAAGCAAGCCGCCCAGGAAATCGTGAGTACTATGCACCTCACACATTAAATGATGACACGGGTTCTTCATCTAGTGGCTCAGGGTCAGATAGTGGGGAGGACCTGGGGCTGGTTGGGAAAGGTCAGCGTAGAATGTTTAGGTGGATTAAGAAGATGGGGGCAGGGCATGCGAAGAACAGGGCCAGGGGGCCTTACCCATGCCTGGTCCATTCGCTTTACGGGCACCTTAAGATGAAAACAATTACGAAAATACAGGAGGGTAGTTACGTTAATGTTTTCGACCTCTCACTGGATGCGTTTAGGGTGAAAGAAAGGGCCCAGGATGGATCCGGCCCTAAAAAGGTGCGCAGGCCTGAAACGTACGAGGAATGGCTTAAATGCTTCAGAGTACTAGCGGCCTGCTACGTGGATAGGTGGCCTTTGCAGGGCCACAACCTCTTTAAGTATCAAGATACTATTGAGGATATCCACAACAGATTTAAAGAGGGTGCATGGTGAGAATATGACATGGCCTTCAGGAGGAAGATGGTGGGGAACCCCTTACTGCATTTCGGCACTCAGGATATGCACCTGTGGTCGAAACTAGGGCTGGAAGGGGGCACCCCGCCCCCAGCGCAGGCGCGGCAGGGATTCCCGCGGCAGGGCACAAGGATCAGTAGGCGGGGGCGAGAGTGCTGGAAATTTCAAGACAAGCTGTGTGACAAGGGGAGCAGTTGCTCCTTTCGGCACATCTGCAGATACTGTGGCAGTCCCCACTCCAGAGCTGATTGCGGTAAATGCAAGGAACAGGGGCAGCTTAAACCAGCACAAAAACATGGAGTTGGGGTCAAGGGCCCCAACCCCGCTTAAGCTGTCTCCTATGCTAGCATGGCTGGCACACTATTCAGACCGGGAGGCAGCTGTGCTGCTCCGGGAAGGTCTGGAGTGGGGTTTTGAGATCCCTGTGTGGGGTTTTGAGATCCCTGTTATGAGAAATGTCCTGGGGTCTGGGATACACAAAAATTTGAAGACGGCTTATGAATTCCCACACGTGGTGAGGGAAAAATTGGCGAAGGAAGTCGCGTTGGGTAGAGTGTCCGGCCCATTCGCGGAACTCCCAATCACAGATCTGTTGGTCTCACCTTTGGTGGTGGTGCCAAAAAAGGAGCCGGGGAAATTTAGGTTGATTCATCACCTGTCTTTCCCAAAAGGGGGGTCGGTCAATAATGCCATTGACCCAGAAATCAGCTCGGTGCATTACCAATCTTTTGATAATGCCTTAGAGGTGGTTAGGATGTGTGGTCTGGGGGCACTGATGGCTAAGCTCGACATAGAGTCGGCGTTCCGGCTGCTACCCCTCCATCCCTCAGCATTTAGGCTCATGGGGATGAAGTTTGAGGGGTTTTACTATGCGGACAGGTGCTTACCAATGGGTTGCTCCTTGTCCTACTCATTGTTCGAGTGCTTTAGTTCATTCTTGCACTGGGTGGTTGAGACGGCATCTGGAGGAGGGGCGATTGCTCATTACCTCGATGACTTCTTCTTGGTGGGATGAGTGGGTTGCGCAGAATGCGATCAGCTCATGAAGGTCATGAAGGAATTGATGGCTTGTTTCGGGGTACCCCTTGCGGATGAGAAGACGCAGGGGCCATGTACGTGTATAACATTTCTAAGGATAGAAATTGACATGGTGCATGCGGTCTGCAGATTGCCGGACGACAAAGTGCAGCGAATGCTGCAGGCGGTCAGGGCATTTATGGGGCGCTCTAGGGTCCCCATTAAGGAGGTCCAGTCATTGCTCGGCCTTCTGAATTTTGCAGGGCGAGTGATTCCAATGGGAAGGGTCTTCAACCGCCGCCTGGAGTTCCAATTGAAAGGCCCTCCGGGTCAGGCGAAATGGGCTCGGGTCACGGATGAGGTGAAGGAGGATCTAGAGGTTTGGTATAGGTTCTTGGTTAACTTCAACGGGATTTGCCTCTGGAGGCACCCGCCAGTCTCGAATCAAACCCTTCACCTCTTCATGGATGCAGCAGGCAGCTTGGGTTATGGAGCATACCTGGATGGGGAGTGGAGTGCGGCTCCATGGCCCAGAGACTGAAAAGGGGCTGGGTGTGTCAGGAATCTGACATTATTTGAGCTGTTCCCAATAGTAGTAGCTGTGGAAATATGGGGTGCCCGGTTAGCAAACAGGTCGGTGGTGTTTTGGACGGACAACCTGAGTGAGGTGTATGCCGATAATAGGTTGTCTGCGGCTTCGCCTAACGTTGTGTGCTATCTGAGGCACCTGGTGCAGCTCAACATATGTTTCACCGCCAAACATGTCCCGGGAGTGCAAAACGTCATAGCTGATGCACTCTCTCAATTCAATTGGGGGCAGTTTAGAAAAGCAACACCCAGGGCGGCGAAGGAGGGTCTAAAGTGCCCTTCTTATCTTTGGCAGTTGATGAAGGTTGGGAGAGCATTCTCGGTTTAGTTAAGGCGTCCCTGGCTCCGAAGACTTGGGTGAACTACCTGGGCCACTGGAACAGATGGGATTCTTTCTGTCGTCAGAGAGGCGTGCAGGTACAAGGGGCCACTAGGGTGCATGTGTTGGAATGGCTGGCTTGGTTGCGAAGAGAGGGCATTAGCAAGGCAGGAGCTGCGGCTAGGCTGGCGGCAGTGTCCTTCTTTAACAAGGCGCTCGGTTATGTGGACCATTCTCTGGCGCCCCCGGTCCACATTCCTAGGAGGGGATGTGGTTCACTGACGCTTAATTAATCATGTAAGGTGGGCACCAACGGGGCACCCGTGGGGGTTAGTGGGTTGGTGCGTGGGTGTGAGTGGGGGCTGTGGATAAGGGAGCTTGACAGTGGGGGGCTGTGTCGTGGGCCAGCTCTGGCTCATGCTAATGGGGTATCGTCTGTTTTACCAGGTGTTTTGAGAAGTTCACCCCCTGTTCAAGTGTGGATAGTTGGACACTCATTTATCCATTGGGCGTCCATCAGGGCGCTGCGGATGCTGGAAGGGCAACAACTTGGATTCCAAACGTCCAGGGCCAACTTCCGGTGGTTAGGACGCAGGGGCCTTGTGTGGGACAATTTGCCAGCTTTGTTACAGGAGACGCATAGGAGGTGGGGGCAGCCTAATGTTATAGTGCTAATATGGGGGGTAATGACTTGGGGGCATTACCAGCCCTGGACTTAATTAAGAGGATGACAGCAGATATTAGGTGGATTTACACCTGGTTGAAAGAGGTCAGAATAGGTTGGTCCAATGTGGTTGCTCGGCTGCATTGGTGACACATTGTGACCCAGAGAGCCGCATATAATGTGCAGAAGAAGGTGAATAGAGAGTTGGGAAGAGCGGTCACGGCCCTGGGGGGCTTTGTGATTAGACATGATGGGATAACAGCCGACAAGAAGGACCTATTTCGTCCTGATGGGGTCCACCTGATCGATGAAGGTCTGGACTTGTTCTTGAAAGACCTTAAGAATGGGTTGTTAAGGGCGCTATAGAGTTAAAAAAAAAAAGGTTTAATTGTTAACTGTTATTAAGGTTATTGTTAAAGTTGTTGTTAAGTTATTATAGGTGCCTGTCAGTTTTTTGTGTGGCGGCAAGAGAACGCCTGGCTCTTGTGGCGGGTGGTCAGGGCCCTGGGGAGCGGTCACGGGGAGAGAAGAGTGACGGTCTAAAAAGGGGAGGGGTTACACCCACCAGATGCCGGTCTGGGGGTCCTCTCCCTTGCGAACAAGACCGAAGATCTCTAACCTTCACAGCTCTCTCTCAGTGCCATTGTGCATGACAGCCGGGTGTCACGCTGCAGACATCGAAAGGGGCCTTGACCATCTGCTTAAAGGGGCTAGGTTAGGGAAAGATGCCGCCAACTGATATTTCTGTATACAAACTTGTTGTCAAGTTTGGAATTAAGATTAAGTGCCTAAGGTAATTCGAATAACATTAGGCACTAGTTATTCATTTATTTTGAATAAACGTGACCGTGACCGGTCTTTTCCTCCCAACTGGGTGTGCTATCTTATTTATTCATGTTATGCTACACTACGTAGGACGTAATAAGGGGTTTAGACCTTATGAGAGTGGAGGGCCCTCTAGTGGGCCTCTAACAACATTAAGGGCTTACCAACTTGAAGTCTGGAGAATGTGAGATTGTGTTTTTGTTACAATGTTGCAAAGGAGGAGGCGGTGTTTGTTCTTACCTTTATAGGGTCCTGCAGCAGGGTATCCGGCCTCTTTTCGGTTCCAGACTTCAAGAAGAAAGTTTCCCGCCCACCCGTCCCTGGACTAGCAGTGAATTGGCGGCGATGCGGCTGTTGTAGGGTGAGTAAGCCCGGCAGGGGTAGGTTTAATTATGCTAGCCTTATGTAAGATGGGGTTCTTATTTTAGTCACCCACCGCTATCAATAGGGTTGTACGATTCGATTGATGGAGGTCACCTTACTGGGTTGGGTTGATGCCTTGGCAGGCGGGTGGTCAGGGCCCTGGGGAGCGGGCATGGGGAGAGAAGAGTGACGGTCTAAAAAGGGGAGGGGTTACGCCCGCCAGACGCCGGTCTGGGGGTCCTCTCCCTTGCGAACAAGACCGAAAATCTCTAACCTTCACAGTTCTCTCTCAGTGCCATTGGGCGTGACTGCTGGGTGTCATGCTGCAGACATCGAAAGGGGCCTTGACCATCTGCTTGAAGGGGCTAGGTTAGGGAAAGATGCCGCCAACTGATATTTCTGTATACGAACTTGTTGCCAAGTTTGGAATTAAGATTAAGTGCCTAAGGTAATTCGAATAACATTAGGCACTAGTTATTCGTTTATTTTGAATAAACGTGACCGTGACCGGTCTTTTCCTCCCAACTGGGTGTGCTGTCTTATTTATTCATGTTATGCTACACTACGTAGGACGTAATAAGGGGTTTAGACCTTATTTAATTTAGTAGTATTTAAAGAATACCAATGGCACTACTTGGATAAAGTAGACCTGAATACCCTATATCTCGCCACTAGATTTGGCAGGGTTTGGGTGCTGTTTATAACTAACTTTAAGTACACATAAAGCAAAGGAAAAGATACACTAGTAGCACTCCTAGGTCACTCAGTGGTAATGTCAAAATCACTATCACTAGCTATTCTCTAAGGAATAGATAACTGTAGAACAAGACTAATTAAACTACTTAAAATATAACTTTTATTGGGTTAAGTTTAAAATAGAATAAATGTAAAAACACTCTTAGGTACCGATTGTAGTATATATATACAGGGAGTGCAGAATTATTAGGCAAGTTGTATTTTTGAGGATTAATTTTATTATTGAACAACAACCATGTTCTCAATGAACCCAAAAAACTCATTAATATCAAAGCTGAATAGTTTTGGAAGTAGTTTTTAGTTTGTTTTTAGTTATAGCTATTTTAGGGGGATATCTGTGTGTGCAGGTGACTATTACTGTGCATAATTATTAGGCAACTTAACAAAAAACAAATATATACCCATTTCAATTATTTATTTTTACCAGTGAAACCAATATAACATCTCAACATTCACAAATATACATTTCTGACATTCAAAAACAAAACAAAAACAAATCAGTGACCAATATAGCCACCTTTCTTTGCAAGGACACTCAAAAGCCTGCCATCCATGGATTCTATCAGTGTTTTGATCTGTTCACCATCAACATTGTGTGCAGCAGCAACCACAGCCTCCCAGACACTGTTCAGAGAGGTGTACTGTTTTCCCTCCTTGTAAATCTCACATTTGATGATGGACCACAGGTTCTCAATGGGGTTCAGATCAGGTGAACAAGGAGGCCATGTCATTAGATTTTCTTCTTTTATACCCTTTCTTGCCAGCCACGCTGTGGAGTACTTGGACGCGTGTGATGGAGCATTGTCCTGCATGAAAATCATGTTTTTCTTGAAGGATGCAGACTTCTTCCTGTACCACTGCTTGAAGAAGGTGTCTTCCAGAAACTGGCAGTAGGACTGGGAGTTGAGCTTGACTCCATCCTCAACCCGAAAAGGCCCCACAAGCTCATCTTTGATGATACCAGCCCAAACCAGTACTCCACCTCCACCTTGCTGGCGTCTGAGTCGGACTGGAGCTCTCTGCCCTTTACCAATCCAGCCACGGGCCCATCCATCTGGCCCATCAAGACTCACTCTCATTTCATCAGTCCATAAAACCTTAGAAAAATTAGTCTTGAGATATTTCTTGGCCCAGTCTTGACATTTCAGCTTGTGTGTCTTGTTCAGTGGTGGTCGTCTTTCAGCCTTTCTTACCTTGGCCATGTCTCTGAGTACTGCACACCTTGTGCTTTTGGGCACTCCAGTGATGTTGCAGCTCTGAAATATGGCCAAACTGGTGGCAAGTGGCATCTTGGCAGCTGCACGCTTGACTTTTCTCAGTTCATGGGCAGTTATTTTGCACCTTGGTTTTTCCACACGCTTCTTGCGACCCTGTTGACTATTTTGAATGAAACGCTTGATTGTTCGATGATCACGCTTCAGAAGCTTTGCAATTTTAAGAGTGCTGCATCCCTCTGCAAGATATCTCACTATTTTTGACTTTTCTGAGCCTGTCAAGTCCTTCTTTTGACCCATTTTGCCAAAGGAAAGGAAGTTGCCTAATAATTATGCACACCTGATATAGGGTGTTGATGTCATTAGACCACACCCCTTCTCATTACAGAGATGCACATCACCTAATATGCTTAATTGGTAGTAGGCTTTCAAGCCTATACAGCTTGGAGTAAGACAACATGCATAAAGAGGATGATGTGGTCAAAATACTCATTTGCCTAATAATTCTGCACTCCCTGTATATATATATATATATATATATATATATACAGGTATATTAGGTACTAAATTCACTTGTAGTATGTGGAGACACCAATTCGTATTAATGTACCAATATTAATTAATAGGTTAGAATGACTTCATCCAGGATTAAATGCTTATAATGAATCACGATATTGGTGTGAGTGGGGTGGGTGATGGTTTGTATGCGACCCAATGATTGAGTACTTATATATAAGTATGTCAAAAAATGTAAATTTATTCCTCAATAATTGGCATATAAGGTAAATTGCTCACCATTGATGCTATCATATGGATTAATTCCAATATGTGAATCAGATATCTGCTTGTTATTAGTCACCACCATATGATCGTAACTGAATAGGAATAACCCAGTAACGTTAAATTAGTATGTTGTCCTAAATAAATTGTGTATTCAGGTAATGTACTGACCATAGCTTAAAGTGTATAATGCAGTTATTGTGTTACGCTGTGTAAGGTTGTTACAGCATATGTTGAAGTTTATATTCTCAAATGCATATTAGGTTAGCAACTCGGTTATACCATAGACTCACACTGAAGTAATGTTATTTAAGACAGACTATAGAAGCTTGTTATACATTAAATACTTAGTTGGTTTGCTATGGTAGTAATCCGCTGGGTTACAAAAGATTTTTTAGGAGCAGGTGCCTCTTTGAACACAGACACACCCGAAGAGGCAGGGGGCAGACCAAAAAGACAAAACAAAAGTCAAACATCAAACAAGACCAACAAAAATGGTTGGAAGCCTTACCAGAGAGCTCCCAGTCCATTCTCCCTAATCAAGCTGACTCATTGAGAATAATAAACTTATCACTGAAACTTTTATCAGACGCACACATATCAATACTCTCTAAAGGTATGTCTTTTTGCCCCACACCGAACCTTGATAAATTCGAAACAATTAAGGATGTACATTTATTTATCCACAAAGTAGCATTAAAAAGAATCTACAGCGGTAGGACAAATCCAACTGATACAACAGAATCTATTCCAACACATGCCTGGACTGAAGAAGAGAGAGACACTTTGCAAATGTTAGAAACACTGCTGTCAGACAATACCCCAGGGGAGGAACAAATATCTGAATCATCTAAAGAAATGAAGTGGCGTGATAAGATAACAAACAAATCAACATTCATGCCTAAGTTAAACCAATGCTCTCAACTACTGGTGTTTACTAGACATGTGCGGTTTGTTTCGGATTAATTCGGAAATTCGGTAAATTCGGTAAATTCGGAGATTCGGATCGATTCGGATTTCCGAATTAAAATACTTCCGAATCTACCGAATGAATCCGAAATAGCTGCCGTATCTCCGAATAAATCCGAATTAGCTCGTTAAGATTCGGCATTTCCCCATAGGAAACAATGGGAGTTTCGGCTGAAAAAAAACTAACACCGCAGCCCCATTGTTTCCTATGGGGAAACACTAAGTCTGCACCTAACACCCTAACATGTACCCCGAGTCTCTAAACACCCCTAATCTAACACTTATTAACCCCTAATCTGCTGCCTCCGCTATCGCTGACACCTGCATTATTTTATTAACCCCTAATCTGCCGACCGAATATCGCCGCCGCCTACATTATAGCTATTAACCCCTAATCTGCTGTCCCTAACACCGCCGACCCCTACATTATAGTTATTAACCCCTAATCTGCCTCCCCCCAACGTCGCCGCAATCTAACTATAAGTATTAACCCCTAATCTGCCGACCCAATATCGCCGCCGCCTACATTATAACTATTAACCCCTAATCTGCTGTCCCTAACACCGCCGACCCCTACATTATAGTTATTAACCCCTAATCTGCCTCCCCCCAACGTCGCCGCAATCTAACTACAAGTATTAACCCCTAATCTGCCGACCCGATATCGCCGCCGCCTACATTATAACTATTAACCCCTAATCTGCTGTCCCTAACATCGCCGACCCCTACAATATAGTTATTAACCCCTAATCTGCCTCCCCCAACGTCGCCGCAATCTAACTATAAGTATTAACCCCTAATCTGCCGACCCGATATCGCCGCCGCCTACATTATAGCTATTAACCCCTAATCTGCTGTCCCTAACACCGCCGACCCCTACATTATAGTTATTAACCCCTAATCTGCCCCCCCCAACGTCGCCACAATCTAACTACAAGTATTAACCCCTAATCTGCCGACCGCAAATCGCCGCCACTATAATAAATGTATTAACCCCTAAACCACCGCACTCCCACCTCGCAAACACTATAATACATTTTATTAACCCCTAATCTGCCCTCCCTAACATCGCCGCCACCTACCTACAATTATTAACCCCTAATCTCCCGCCCGCAACGTCGCCGCTACTATAATAAGGTTATTAACCCCTAAACCTAAATCTAACCCTAACCCTAACACCCCCTAACTTAAATATAATTTAAATAAAACGAAATAAATTTACTATAGTTAAATAAATGAATCCTATTTAAAACTAAAGACTTACCTGTAAAATAAACCCTAAGATAGCTGCAATATAACTAATAGTTACTTTGTAGCTATTTTAGGATTTATATTTATTTTACAGGCAACTTTGTATTTATTTTAACTAGGTACAATAGTTATTAAATAGTTAATAACTATTTAATAACTACCTAGCTAAAATAAATACAAATTTACCTGTAAAATAAATCCTAACCTAAGTTACACTAACACCTAACACTACACTATCATTAAATTAACTAAATAAATGAATCCTATATAAAACTAAATACTTACCTGTAAAATAAACCCTAATATAGCTGCAATATAACTAATAGTTACATTGTAGCTATTTTAGCATTTATATTTATTTTACAGACAACTTTGTATTTATTTTAACTAGGTACAAAAGCTATTAAATAGTTATTGACTAATTAATAGCTACCTAGTTAAAATAATTACAAAATTACCTGTAAAATAAATCCTAACCTAAGTTACAATTAAACCTAACACTACACTGTCATTAAATAAATTAACTACAAGTACCTACAATTATCTACAATTAAATAAACTAAAGTACAAAACCCCCCCACTAAATTACAAAAAAAAAAACAAACACTAAATTACAAAAAATAAAAAAAATATTACAAGAATTTTAAACTAATTACACCTAATCTAAGCCCCCTAATAAAATAACAAAGCCCCCCAAAATAAAAAAAAATGCCCTACCCTATACTAAATTACAAAAGTTAACAGCTCTATTACCTTACCAGCCCTGAACAGGGCCCTTTGCGGGGCATGCCCCAAAGAAAACAGCTCTTTTGCCTGTAAAAAAAAAACACAATCCCCCCCCCACATTACAACCCACCACCCACATACCCCTACTCTAACCCAAACCCCCCTTAAATAAACCTAACACTACCCCCCTGAAGATCTCCCTACCTTGAGTCGTGTTCACCCAGCCGGGCCGAAGTCTTCATCCGATGGGGCAGAAGAGGACATCCAGACCGGCAGAAGTCTTCATCCAAGCGGGGCAAGAAGAGGTCTTCCATCCATCATACAAGTACCAAAATACAAACAAACACTAAATTACCAAAAATAATAAAATATTACAATAATTTTAAACTAATTACACCTAATCTAAGCCCCCTACTAGCTATTAATATAGCTTCAATATAACTAATAGTTACATTGTAGCTATTTTAGGATTTATATGTATTTTACAGGCAACTTTGTATTTATTTTAACTAGGTACAATAGTTATTAAATAGTTAATAACTATTTAATAACTACCTAGCTAAAATAAATACAAATTTACCTGTAAAATAAATCATAACCTAAGTTACAATTACACCTAACACTACACTATCATTAAATTAACTAAATAAATGAATCCTATATAAAACTAAAGACTTACCTGTAAAATAAACCCTAATATAGCTGCAATATAACTAATAGTTACATTGTAGCTATTTTAGCATTTATATTTATTGTACAGGCAACTTTGTATTCATTTTAACTAGGTTCAATAGCTATTAAATAGATATTGACTATTTAATAGCTACCTAGTTAAAATAATTACAAAATTACCTGTAAAATAAATCCTAACCTAAGTTACAATTAAACCTAACACTACACTATCATTAAATAAATTAACTACAAGTACCTACAATTAAATGCAATTAAAAAAACTAAACTAAAGTACAAACCCCCCCCCCACTAAATTACAAAAAATAAAAAAATATTACAAGAATTTTAAACTAATTACACCTAATCTAAGCCCCCTAATAAAATAACAAAGCCCCCCAAAATAAAAAAAATGCCCTAACCTATACTAAATTACAAAAGTTAACAGCTCTATTACCTTACCAGCCCTGAACAGGGCCCTTTGCGGGGCATGCCCCAAAGAAAACAGCTCTTTTGCCTGTAAAAAAAAAACACAATCCCTCCCCCCACATTACAACCCACCACCCACATACCCCGACTCTAACCCAAACCCCCCTTAAATAAACCTAGCACTACCCCCCTGAAGATCTCCCTACCTTGAGTCGTGTTCACCCAGCCGGGCCGAAGTCTTCATCCGATGGGGCAGAAGAGGACATCCAGACCGGCAGAAGTCTTCATCCAAGCGGGGCAAGAAGAGGTCTTCCATCCATCAGAAAAGTACAAAAAAACAAACAAACACTAAATTAGCAAAAATAATAAAATATTACAATAATTTTAAACTAATTACACCTAATCTAAGCCCCCTACTAGCTATTAATATAGCTACAATATAACTAATAGTTACATTGTAGCTATTTTAGGATTTATATTTATTTTACAGGCAACTTTGTATTTATTTTAACTAGGTACAATAGCTATTAAATAGTTAATAACTACCTAGCTAAAATAAATACAAATTTACCTGTAAAATAAACCCTAACCTAAGTTACAATTACACCTAACACTACACTGTCATTAAATTAACTAAATAAATTAATCCTATATAAAACTAAATACTTACCTGTAAAATAAACCCTAATATAGCTACAATATAACTAATAGTTACATTGTAGCTATTTTAGCATTTATATTTATTTTACAGGCAACTTTGTATTTATTTTAACTAGGTACAATAGCTATTAAATAGTTATTTACTATTTAATAGCTACCTAGTTAAAATAATTACAAAATTACCTGTAAAATAAATCCTAACCTAAGTTACTATTAAACCTAACACTACACTATCATTAAATAAATTAACTACAAGTACCTACAATTAAATACAATGAAATAAACTAAACTAAAGTACAAAAAAAACAAACACTAAATTACAAAAAATAAAAAAAAATTACAAGAATTTTAAACTAATTACACCTAATCTAAGCCCCCTAATAAAATAACAAAGCCCCCCAAAATAAAAAAATGCCCTACCCTATACTAAATTACAAAAGTAATCAGCTCTATTACCTTACCAGCCCTTAAAAGGGCCTTTTGCGGGGCATGCCCCAAAGAAAACAGCTCTTTTGCCTGTAAAAAAAAAACACAATACCCCCCCCCACATTACAACCCACCACCCACATACCCCTACTCTAACCCAAACCCCCCTTAAATAAACCTAACACTACCCCCCTGAAGATCTCTCTACCGTATCTTCACCCAGCGGGCCGAAATCTTCATCCGATCGGGCAGAAGAGGACATCCAGACCGGCAGAAGTCTTCATCCAAGCGGGGCAAGAAGAGGTCTTCCATCCATCAGAAGTCTTGATCCAGGCGGCATCTTCTCTGTTCATCCATCCGGAGCGGAGCGGCAGCATCCTGAAGACATCCCACGCAGAGCATCCTCTTCTTTCTTGATCCGACGACTAAGTGACTGTACCTTTAAGTGACGTCATCCAAGATGGCGTCCCTTGAATTCCGATTGGCTGATAGGATTCTATCAGCCAATCGGAATTAAGGTAGGAAAAATCTGATTGGCTGATTCAATCAGCCAATCAGATTCAAGTTCAATCCGATTGGCTGATGGAATCAGCCAATCAGATTGACCTCGCATTCTATTGGCTGTTCCGATCAGCCAATAGAATGCGAGGTCAATCTGATTGGCTGATTCCATCAGCCAATCGGATTGAACTTGAATCTGATTGGCTGATTGAATCAGCCAATCAGATTTTTCCTACCTTAATTCCGATTGGCTGATAGAATCCTATCAGCCAATCGGAATTCAAGGGACGCCATCTTGGATGACGTCACTTAAAGGTACAGTCACTTAGTCGTCGGATCAAGAAAGAAGAGGATGCTCTGCGTGGGATGTCTTCAGGATGCTGCCGCTCCGCTCCGGATGGATGAACAGAGAAGATGCCGCCTGGATCAAGACTTCTGATGGATGGAAGACCTCTTCTTGCCCCGCTTGGATGAAGACTTCTGCCGGTCTGGATGTCCTCTTCTGCCCGATCGGATGAAGACTTCGGCCCGCTGGGTGAAGACACGGTAGAGAGATCTTCAGGGGGGTAGTGTTAGGTTTATTTAAGGGGGGTTTGGGTTAGAGTAGGGGTATGTGGGTGGTGGGTTGTAATGTGGGGGGGGGGTATTGTGTTTTTTTTTACAGGCAAAAGAGCTGTTTTCTTTGGGGCATGCCCCGCAAAAGGCCCTTTTAAGGGCTGGTAAGGTAATAGAGCTGATTACTTTTGTAATTTAGTATAGGGTAGGGCATTTTTTTATTTTGGGGGGCTTTGTTATTTTATTAGGAGGCTTAGATTAGGTGTAATTAGTTTAAAATTCTTGTAATTTTTTTTATTTTTTGTAATTTAGTGTTTGTTTTTTTTGTACTTTAGTTTAGTTTATTTCATTGTATTTAATTGTAGGTACTTGTAGTTAATTTATTTAATGATAGTGTAGTGTTAGGTTTAATAGTAACTTAGGTTAGGATTTATTTTACAGGTAATTTTGTAATTATTTTAACTAGGTAGCTATTAAATAGTAAATAACTATTTAATAGCTATTGTACCTAGTTAAAATAAATACAAAGTTGCCTGTAAAATAAATATAAATGCTAAAATAGCTACAATGTAACTATTAGTTATATTGTAGCTATATTAGGGTTTATTTTACAGGTAAGTATTTAGTTTTATATAGGATTAATTTATTTAGTTAATTTAATGACAGTGTAGTGTTAGGTGTAATTGTAACTTAGGTTAGGGTTTATTTTACAGGTAAATTTGTATTTATTTTAGCTAGGTAGTTATTAACTATTTAATAGCTATTGTACCTAGTTAAAATAAATACAAAGTTGCCTGTAAAATAAATATAAATCCTAAAATAGCTACAATGTAACTATTAGTTATATTGTAGCTATATTAATAGCTAGTAGGGGGCTTAGATTAGGTGTAATTAGTTTAAAATTATTGTAATATTTTATTATTTTTGCTAATTTAGTGTTTGTTTGTTTTTTTGTACTTTTCTGATGGATGGAAGACCTCTTCTTGCCCCGCTTGGATGAAGACTTCTGCCAGTCTGGATGTCCTCTTCTGCCCCATCGGATGAAGACTTCGGCCCGGCTGGGTGAACACGACTCAAGGTAGGGAGATCTTCAGGGGGGTAGTGTTAGGTTTATTTAAGGGGGGTTTGGGTTAGAGTAGGGGTATGTGGGTGGTGGGTTGTAATGTGGGGGGGGGTTGTGTTTTTTTTTTACAGGCAAAAGAGCTGTTTTCTTTGGGGCATGCCCCGCAAAAGGCCCTGTTCAGGGCTGGTAAGGTAATAGAGCTGTTAACTTTTGTAATTTAGTATAGGGTAGGGCATTTTTTTTATTTTGGGGGGCTTTGTTATTTTATTAGGGGGCTTAGATTAGGTGTAATTAGTTTAAAATTCTTGTAATATTTTTTTATTTTTTGTAATTTATTGGTTGGGGGGTTGTACTTTAGTTTAGTTTTTTAATTGTATTTAATTGTAGGTACTTGTAGTTAATTTATTTAATGATAGTGTAGTGTTAGGTTTAATAGTAACTTAGGTTAGGATTTATTTTACAGGTAATTTTGTAATTATTTTAACTAGGTAGCTATTAAATAGTCAATATCTATTTAATAGCTATTGTACCTAGTTAAAATAAATACAAAGTTGCCTGTACAATAAATATAAATGCTAAAATAGCTACAATGTAACTATTAGTTATATTGCAGCTATATTAGGGTTTATTTTACAGGTAAGTCTTTAGTTTTATATAGGATTCATTTATTTAGTTAATTTAATGATAGTGTAGTGTTAGGTGTAATTGTAACTTAGGTTATGATTTATTTTACAGGTAAATTTGTATTTATTTTAGCTAGGTAGTTATTAAATAGTTATTAACTATTTAATAGCTATTGTACCTAGTTAAAATAAATACAAAGTTGCCTGTAAAATAAATATAAATCCTAAAATAGCTACAATGTAACTATTAGTTATATTGTAGCTATATTAATAGCTAGTAGGGGGCTTAGATTAGGTGTAATTAGTTTAAAATTATTGTAATATTTTATTATTTTTTGTAATTTAGTGTTTGTTTGTATTTTGGTACTTGTATGATGGATGGAAGACCTCTTCTTGCCCCGCTTGGATGAAGACTTCTGCCGGTCTGGATGTCCTCTTCTGCCCCATCGGATGAAGACTTCGGCCCGGCTGGGTGAACACGACTCAAGGTAGGGAGATCTTCAGGGGGGTAGTGTTAGGTTTATTTAAGGGGGGTTTGGGTTAGAGTAGGGGTATGTGGGTGGTGGGTTGTAATGTGGGGGGGGGGATTGTGTTTTTTTTTTACAGGCAAAAGAGCTGTTTTCTTTGGGGCATGCCCCGCAAAGGGCCCTGTTCAGGGCTGGTAAGGTAATAGAGCTGTTAACTTTTGTAATTTAGTATAGGGTAGGGCATTTTTTTTATTTTGGGGGGCTTTGTTATTTTATTAGGGGGCTTAGATTAGGTGTAATTAGTTTAAAATTCTTGTAATATTTTTTTATTTTTTGTAATTTAGTGTTTGTTTGTTTTTGTAATTTAGTGGGGGGGTTTTGTACTTTAGTTTATTTAATTGTAGATAATTGTAGGTACTTGTAGTTAATTTATTTAATGATAGTGTAGTGTTAGGTTTAATAGTAACTTAGGTTAGGATTTATTTTACAGGTAATTTTGTAATTATTTTAACTAGGTAGCTATTAATTAGTCAATAAATATTTAATAGCTTTTGTACCTAGTTAAAATAAATACAAAGTTGTCTGTAAAATAAATATAAATGCTAAAATAGCTACAATGTAACTATTAGTTATATTGCAGCTATATTAGAGTTTATTTTACAGGTAAGTATTTAGTTTTAAATAGGATTCATTTATTTAATTATAGTGTAGTGTTAGGTGTAATTGTAACTTAGGTTAGGATTTATTTTACAGGTAAATTTGTATTTATTTTAGCTAGGTAGTTATTAAATAGTTATTAACTATTTAATAACTATTGTACCTAGTTAAAATAAATACAAAGTTGCCTGTAAAATAAATATAAATCCTAAAATAGCTACAAAGTAACTATTAGTTATATTGCAGCTATCTTAGGGTTTATTTTACAGGTAAGTCTTTAGTTTTAAATAGGATTCATTTATTTAACTATAGTAAACTTATTTCGTTTTATTTAAATTATGTTTAAGTTAGGGGGTGTTAGGGTTAGGGTTAGATTTAGGTTTAGGGGTTAATAACCTTATTATAGTAGCGGCGATGATGGGGGCGGGAGATTAGGGGTTAATAATTGTAGGTAGGTGGCGGCGATGTTAGGGAGGGCAGATTAGGGGTTAATAAAATGTATTATAGTGTTTGCGAGGCGGGAGTGCGGCGGTTTAGGGGTTAATACATTTATTATAGTGGCGGCGATTTGCGGTCGGCAGATTAGGGGTTAATACTTGTAGTTAGATTGCGGCGACGTTGGGGGGAGGCAGATTAGGGGTTAATAACTATAATGTAGGGGTCGGCGGTGTTAGGGACAGCAGATTAGGGGTTAATAGCTATAATGTAGGCGGCGGCGATATCGGGTCGGCAGATTAGGGGTTAATACTTGTAGTTAGATTGCGGCGACGTTGGGGGAGGCAGATTAGGGGTTAATAACTATAATGTAGGGGTCGGCGGTGTTAGGGACAGCAGATTAGGGGTTAATAGCTATAATGTAGGCGGCGGCGATATCGGGTCGGCAGATTAGGGGTTAATACTTGTAGTTAGATTGCGGCGACGTTGGGGGAGGCAGATTAGGGGTTAATAACTATAATGTAGGGGTCGGCGGTGTTAGGGACAGCAGATTAGGGGTTAATAGCTATAATGTAGGCGGCAGCGATATCGGGTCGGCAGATTAGGGGTTAATACTTGTAGTTAGATTGCGGCGACGTTGGGGGAGGCAGATTAGGGGTTAATAACTATAATGTAGGGGTCGGCGGTGTTAGGGACAGCAGATTAGGGGTTAATAGCTATAATGTAGGTTGCGGCGATATCGGGTCGGCAGATTAGGGGTTAATACTTGTAGTTAGATTGCGGCGACGTTGGGGGAGGCAGATTAGGGGTTAATAACTATAATGTAGGGGTCGGCGGTGTTAGGGACAGCAGATTAGGGGTTAATAGCTATAATGTAGGCGGCGGCGATATCCGATCGGCAGATTAGGGGTTAAATAATGTTATTATAGGGTTTGCGATGTGGGGGGGCCTCGGTTTAGTGATTCATAGGTAGTTTATGGGTGTTAGTGACTTAGTGTACTAAATGGGTGTTAGTGTAGTAAAAACATACCGAATTTCGGAACGGAATAGAACCGAATTCAGCCGAATCCGAATAAATCCGAAACGAATTTATTCGGATCCGAATAAATCCGAAACGAATTTATTCAAATTTTGCCGAATCAGATTCGATCCGAAACGAAATTCTAAAAGTCCGAATCGATCCGAACCGAAAACGAACCGAATTTTTTAGCGGTGCACATGTCTAGTGTTTACAGATGTGGTCTGTAAGGAAATACTACAATTATCTGATAAACCAATAGAACATAATTTAATACACAACGAACAAAGGGCATTGAGTGACATGAAAAAGTGGGACGATATCATTATCCGTAATTCAGATAAAGGTGGGAACATTGTACTGTGGCTTATCAATATGTATAAAAAAAAGAGACTGACAAACAACTAAGAGATGTTTCCTGCTACAAAAAAACTTGGGTACAATCCCAACAAAGTATTTTTACAGGAATATATGAATATCATAGATATGGCTAAATATGATAACATACTCTCAAAGAATACCAATTCTTGAAAGTAAAGGAGCCAACAGTAGCAACATTTTACTTAATCCCAAAAATTCACAAGAACAAAAATCAGCCCCCAGGACGTCCAATTGTCTCCGGCATCAACAGTCTCATGGAGAAAGCGAGTCGATATATTGATTTCAGACTACGAAACTATCTTCCACAGCTTTCATCATATGTACAGGATACCACAGATGTTTTGGTTCTGTTAGAAAATGTACATCTTTTACCCACCACATGGTTAGTTACGGCAGATGTGGAATCACTTTACACATGCATTAATCATGATCTAGGTATTCAAGCCGTACAGTGGTTTTTCTCTATGGGTTCGGAGGAAAATTCTGTTCATCTATAGTCTGTCTTAAATAACATTACTTCAGTGTGAGTCTATGGTATAACCGAGTT